>NC_089312.1:24869290-24886790 GCF_036669915.1 Pocillopora verrucosa | reverse complement strand
GACAAAATCTCCAGCTACATTTAAAATTCTTTCATCCCACTTCAGTCCCAGATATGAATCAGACACCCTATTTGACTCCAATTGGTAAACCATCTTCCCTCTTTGAAGAACGCCGGGCAAAACACTCCCAAGACCTTCCATGAAAATATCTTGGTCAACATTAAGGTCTATGTTTATATCAGGGTCCTCTCGCCGCCCAGACCAAAGCTTTTTCGTTATTTCACGAGCAAGTTGGCCATGGAACGATTCTTTTCTATCCTCTAGAGAGTTTTCCGAGGGGATGAACAGCTGCGAACAAACGGAAAATATCCAGATCCTCTATCGGCCCTGAAGGGTGTCCATTCATCGAAGCATGTGCTATAGCCAACGTAATGAATTTTCAATCTCTCTTGTTGATTTTGTCAACCTCCCTGATCTCAGTATCATACAGTTTTGTCTCTTTCTATCGTGGATTCGCCTTTCTAACGGGGGTGTATGTTAAGTATTTATTGTAAAATCGCTTTGCTTTTTTATTTCCCTCATTAACCTGTCCGCCATTTTGAAAATTCGCAACGGAGAGCATGCGCATTACTTAGGGTTAGTGGTCGCGTACACCTGGAACCGAGAAAAACAAATGTTTCTCTCGCTGGGGAAAGAGTTTGATATGAAGCAAGCTCAGGATATTTGAAATTGATTTATTAACTATATAATATTTAACTGCAGGTAAAAGCATTTATTCTTTTCATCCAAAATTTTTCTCCTCAAATATTACATTGGGATGTAAATTGCGATACAAAAAAAAACCGTACAGCACAACCTACAGCACAAGCTATCAGCGGTCTTCTCTTTTGTGCGGACCTTTGTGAAAACAGTACAACATGGAACTGGATCGTCGTGATCTAAATTTAAGCGATTATTTCTTCACTTCAGTAGCCTAAACCTTAATTTCCCCCTCAGCTTCCAGACATGGAGAGTTTATATTCTGATTTTGGAAAAAATTCAGCTCTGTAGGACGTTAAATGGGTGATTCACCGTGAAACGTGGCCAATTCTGACATTTGTTTTGATACCACGAATCGCTAAGGATGCCGCCTACTTTTCGAAGGCAATACCTAGCTATTTGTTGAGGTTATCATGGATTTCACCAATTTGGTTATTAGAAAAATTCTGAAGTGAGTCATGAAGCCGGGCTGCAAAGCGGGTAAGCTGTATTTATGACGAAATCTGTTCCAGTGGTTCGATTTTGGTGTAGGTGAAAAAATCGCGAATACTCGTACATGTGCTGATTCAAACGGTCATAACTTTTGAAAAATCGAAAATGTACAGGGGTTTTTGCATATTTTTGCCTATAAAGGTCTAAAATTAACGGCTGTGTAGGATAGAGTCGTCAACCAGGTCCCAAATCCCAAAACTTAGCGTCTAAATCAAGGTTATCTACGGCTATCGGCTGATGGCGATTTCAAGTGGTCAGAATATGCTAAAATTCGCCTTTTCAAATATATTGAGAGGGCAAATTCTAACTTTCTTGGCAAACTAGAAAGGTTTTTAAGCAATCTGATACAAATTCTGTGGCTTAACTATGCGAATCAAATATTTTACAATGTTACAAAATATGCCTATTTTGAAACAAAATCGCTTACCCACAATCTATTTAGGGGAGACGATTTTGTGTCTTCGAGCAGAACTATGAATGAGGATTTCTCACCAATATCAGCGTTTTCTATCTTTAGAAAGTTATGCTCTATTAATCCAGCTAAGGCACAAGGACCGGACGGTATCCCCGGATGGCTCCTAAAGGAGAATGCGGATCTTTTGGCGCCATCCATCATGGATATCATGAATGCCTCCCGAAGTGAAGGCCGTTTGCCCTTATCTTGGAAAGAGGCAGATATCGTCCCTGTCCCCAAGCAAAGACCTATCCAAGACATCAATAAGCACCTTCGCCCTATCTCCCTTACGCCTATCCTTTCCAAGATGGCAGAAGATTACATTGTTCATGAATTTGTGATACCTGCCGTGTTAAAGAAAATCGACAAAAGACAATATGGGACAATACCTAAATCATGCACTACGCACGCACTTGTTAGCATGATCCATAATTGGCACGTTAGCTCCGATGGGAATTCGGCCGTGATTAGGGTTGTTCTATTTGATTTCCGTAAAGCGCTCGATCTTATTGATCACAACATCTTAGTGTGTAAACTCTTAGATTACGATATTCCGAACCACATATTATGCTGGATTGTTGACTTTTTATCGGATAGAAGACAGAGAGTGGCGTTACATTCCAGCTGGTGTCCCACAGGGGACCAAGCTTGGGCCATGGTTATTTTTAATTATGATTAATGATCTGAATGCAGGAGAAGCAGAGATGTGGAAATATGTGGATGATACCACAATTTCAGAGGTGATAGCTAAAGGCCAAGAGAGCTGTATTCAGCAAATGGTAGACGATCTCGCAATACAAGCAAGGGATGAAGGTTTTCAGTTAGACGAAAGGAAATGTAAAGAGCTTAGGATTAACTTCGCAAAAAACGAACCAGAATTTGATCCTATCTGGGTTAACCGTCAGACCCTTGAGACTGAAAAGTATAAAATTATTAGGACTCAATATAAGTAGTGATTTAAAATGGAATGCCCATGTGTTAGAGCTGGTTAGGAAGGTTTCTAAAAGACTATATTTTCTAAGACAGTTGAATAGATCGCATGTCGCCACAAAAGAGCTTCTTCTATTTTACATTACATGCATTCGGTCTACTCTGGAGTACGGCAGCCCAGTTTTCCATCGCGCTTTACCAAGTTATTTAAGCGAAGACCTAGAAAGACTTCAAAAACGTGCTATGAAGATTATTTATCCCGAGCTTTCGTATGCCAAGGCTCTGGAAATATCTGGACTTTTAACGCTGTATGATAGAAGAGAGGCAATCGCAGCAAAGTTGTTCAATGAAATATGTGCAAATCAATCTTACAGTCTTCATAAACTACTTCCAAGCAAATACCAACCTGGCTACTATCTGAGAGAACAAAGAACATTTATTCGTCCGAGGTGTAAAACTGAAAGATGCAAGAATAGCTTTCTCTTAAGTTACGTTTATCGTAGGTGATAATTAGATATTAATTTGTTTCTTATTTTACATAGGAATTCGACGCATGCTTGTAATTTTGTCATTCTGTAACAGTTTTTAATTAGGAAATTGATTAATTAGTTGTAATTTAGTAAGCTGGAAATTTCGCCTTTGTAAACCTTATCGCAATTCAGCTTTTGGCTGCAAGTTCTTAAGGTGAATAAACTATCTATCTATCTATCTATCTATCTATCTATCTATCTATCTATCTATCTATCTATCTATCTATCTATCAATCTATCTATCTATCTATCTATCTATCTATCTATCTATCTATCTATCTATCTATCTATCTATCAATCTATCTATCTATCTATCTATCTATCTATCTATCTATCTATCTATTTTTCAATCTTCGAGACGTTGCGACTAATTATGGCCCATCCTCATCTACCAGCGGAGCGACAACATTTACCACTAAAGGCGCTGGAACGTTCGTATTATGATTCTCATCTTCCGCTATTCCCTCAGCGAAATCGTACCATGCAGATCACATCTTCCTCATCCCTGTTTTCCTGTTATTGAAATGGATAGAATGTCAATATCTTCAACTGATAACAGTTCATGGTCACTAATGACTTGGTGATCGAAATACCCAGTCGTTCAAAACAACAACAAAAAAAATAGTTTGTTCACCTCCTTGAGTATTCTTTCCGATTTAATTCAGCAGCAATTTAGCTGAAGAAAAAATATCGTTTTGAGAGTTGGACAAAGTTAATTTTTAACCTTTTCCACCATAACATCAGTATGCATATTCTCCATACATTCCCTTAGGTGCTGACGAGGAGAATTTGTTTCAAAACCCAGAGCTTCTCGAATTAGAGACCATTTCCTTTATTCTCATTACCTTAATGTGTGATTTGCGGGTGATATTGTTAGGAGAAGTTAGATGCTTTCACTCTTAGGGGTTAAACAATCTATGAAAAATACCTGGTTATTTGGTCTTGCACGTCGATAGAGAAACGCCATGGTGCACCCACACATGATTGTCATTATGATGCCACCAAGCACACTAAGCGCAGTAATCATGGAGACTGAACGATGCCGATCTTTTCTCGATGACGCTGTTGCTGGATACAGCAGTTAAAAAAAGAGGAAAAATCGCATGCAGTGAGAGTCGGCAAACTTGAGAAATTTTTCAGTTACTTATCGTTCGTGTGAAATTTCATACTGAGCTATGTTACATAATTGCCCCTCAGGGAAATTGAACGTAAAGTTACAAACTGTACCAATCTGCGACCTCATCTAGATGCTTAATGGACAAGAACGCATATTTCGATGGTGTTTCTCCAGCGCTGCTCGTTGTAACACAATTATATTTGCCGACATCTTCTTCTTTTACTCCTCCTAGTGACAACTGGTTTTGCATGATGTTTTTGTCATCTAGTAAACATTGGAATGACTCTTGCCCTTGGGTTTGAGTTTGCAGCATTCAAATTATTGTTCTTGACCCATGTGATATTTGGCTTCGGAAGACCAGCGGCAGAATAGTTAAAAGTTACATTGGAACCGAAAAGAACAGTTTTGTAGGGGCCAGCTTCGCTTAGCGAAAATAAATACGACACAACAAATTGTATGCGTTCAGATTCCTTGTATTCTTGTAAACAACGATTTACATACGAAGACCTATTTGGCGACGATTCGAAGTTGCTGCTTCTTACTTACTCCTTTGCTAAAAACTAAACTTAACAAAAAACGGCAAAAAAACCACAAACAACGCCCAAGCAATGCACATGGTGTGAGAAATTGAAACCCTAGGTAAATTGTTAGCGGTGCAATAGTGTGTAAGTACACGATTCAACGAATTATACACGCTCTCCCCAGAAAAAAGACAAGGGAGTCTTTCTAAACTTAACGCAATTGCTGTTCAAGAATTTTTTCTGGCTTGAACTGGTTTGTTTTGTTCTTCAATACGGCTTCGCAACTTCTCTTCTAGCAAAAGAAGCTTTCTAATGTCTCTGCGGTATACTCCTTCTGCTGTTCTATCGATTAATTGGCGCACTATCCCTTCACTGTCCGGGAAGGTCCGTTCCACTTAAGCTTTTGGCCTCTACCCTCAAGGCATGTTCCTGTCTTTCATCCTAAAAACCAAATCACCAACTCTGAGGTTAGGCTTCGGACATAACCATTTCGGTCGCACCTGTAGCGTCGGCAAGTACTCTTTCGTCCATCTGCACCAAAATTCGTTTTCGAGAAGATGAACATGTTTCCATCTTACCTTGAACTTGTCCGACTCTTCAAACACGTCTGGGCAAAAGGACTGGTTCCTACAAAACAGAAGAATATGGTTCTGCATAAGCGCTTCTAAGTCTTGCGGGTCACTTGCGGGACACTGAAGTTATCGGTCTGTCGTTCAAGATTTTCTCAATTGCTACCAAAAACGTCCGCAAACCTTCGTCATTGAGAAGTCGCTCTTCAATTAATGAGTACAAGATTCTTCTGATCGAGCTTATGAGTCTTTCCCAGACTCCCCCTCGGTGGCTCGCTGGTGGTGGATTGAACTTCCATTCAATTCCTCTATTAGTCAAGGCTTGGATCCTCTCTTGATCCCACACTTTCAAAGCCTTAACAACGTCCAACTCGGCTTCTCTCGAAGACTCGATAGGCTCCTACGTGTCCATTGAGATGGTGATAATGACGAATTACCAACTCAGTAACTGGGTGCTTTCCTGGAAGTACCATTGGGTACTTAGCATTGTACTTTAGATCTGAATGCTTCAATCTTCCTCCGACACGTATAATATCCCTTCTTCTTCAAACGGTTTAAGTCGTGCAAGTCGACCTGTTATCACTGACTTGTCAATGTCTATGGGAAATGACTGTCTCTGTACAAACTTCACAAGTCTCTTCTCTGCTTCAGTCACTTCGGACACTGATAAAGGGGTGGGACTGAGCTTCAACTCCATCTTTGAACTTGCGTTTCGTTCAGCCCGTGATTTTGGACGTGTAAGTATGTGTAAAACACAAATAATCCACGCGGCTAATCTTCGCAGCCGATCTCATTTACAATAGCGTTGAAACAGGGAACACCAATCATTTTTTGCACGACAGCTGCTCCAACCATAATCTTCGCTCTTTTAACTCCTTCGTCGCTGTCTAGGAGTGCTTCTGAAGCTTCTCTAGACTGCGGAGCGATTCGTCTTCGTTCTTCCATAAGAATTCTGCTCCATTTTCCCACATTTCTAGTTTCTTGGTCTCTGAGGCTTTGATTTCTCGATAAGGATAGTCTGCAGGGTTGTGTTCTGATCTCACATGACGCCACTGCCTTGGTTCTGACTCTTTCTGTATAATAGCCACTCGGTTGGCAATAAAGGTAAAAAATCTTCGTGTTTCGTCGGCAATATACTTCAGAACTATTATCGAATCGAAACAATCCAGTAAGTAACACTGTCAATCCTCAATCTTCCTTCAAGTTACTTAATTACGGTCTTCTTGATTCAGGTAGCTGCGGTCAATTATAACCACGGCATGGTGATTGCGTTCTTCAGTGGTCTCACGCGCGATTTACCCATGACGAAACTGCAATGTATCTTTCCTTGAAATGGGGGGCAGATGTGAGACTGTTCCATAACCATTCTCTTGCGACGCATTAGCAATATGATGTGGCTCTGCCCGTGCAACTCTACCAAAGCTTTCTGGCTTGAAACATCTCGAGATCCTGAATTCCTGCAAAGTCATAAGGCCTACTCTCCACTTTCTCCAACGGAGACGGATTTCTTCTGGGATATTGTTGTCCCAACTTAGCTTTAATTTACACAGTTCTTGACTGATTTCTCTTCCAAGTTGTAGTAACGAACTGGCAAATCTGAGTAGATCGTGTACGGTCGCAATCGAGGAAAGTACTCCCTTATAATTCTCTGGCTGTTCTCGCTCGCTAAAAACGAAGTCGATCGTATCACGTTCTACTTCCCAATGGATTCATAAAGCCTTATCCAGAGACAAGTTGTGGGATTTCAAATCTAGATCCTTAATGTGCGGAGCTCTTTCTCCCATAGGAATGCTGACAAGACATCACGACGGTTCAAAATCCATTTTGGGAGTTGGAAGCCTCCTCTTCTTCCTCTCGAAATGGAAGTTGAATCTGATAATGCCCATTTACTAAGGTCACTGACTGATCCACGGTTACTTCGGCTTTACGGTATTCAACCGACATGCCTTCTTCTAAGGTTCCGTTCGTGTCGCCAAATTCTTCATTGTACATGCGCTCCAGTTGTACATCAAGAACTTCACGCTTAGTGTGTGTTATGTTCTTCCCTCTTGTCTAACTGCAAGTGGATAATTTCTGGATGATCGCTGCCTATCAGGATTGTTACCTTTTTATCTCCTTTTTCGGGTACACTGATGTCAGCAAAGTGAGGCTACTTCCTTACTTCTCCGTTGGTAGCCACATACCTTAACGTAGAAGGGAGACTCCATGCGGTTAACACATGGCTAAGTTTTGAACTCTGTATCTCCTTAAAGAGACTTAACGTTCAGCTGAACCTCAAGGTCGGTCCTTTTCTCTTCACAATTGACCGTCGCCATCGTAACACTAGTCGACTTCATATCATTCAAATCCAACTCCCGCACCAGGCCCTCGAGGCAGAAACTAGCATCTGACCAAGAACACTCACATGAGTAACTATCTCTTTGGCACCATCGCGACCACTGATTTTAACTGGGACAGCCTCCAAGCACACTCGGGGTCGACTGGTCCCTACTACACCCACAGTAACAGGCTCACTAGGTGGAGTTGTAGTGCTCGGAGGATTATCTGATCCAATCTTAGCGGCTATTGACCCTGGGACGTAGAAGAGATCTGCGACGGTTCCTTTTGCTGCACTATTCCTTTCAGCACTTAGAAACGTATTACGACCGTTAGTCTGGATGCCACTCCCATTTCCGTCGGCTTCACTAAAATGGATTAAATAATGGTGGTCTTAGCCACACCCTGGCTTTGAGGAAGGGAATCCTCTGGGACACTGTCTCGTGTTATCTCCGAACGATCTCTTAAAGAGGAACTTCTAAATATCCGACAGCTCCAGACTTTATGTGGTCCCGAGCACTGTGGACACTTCAGTGAAACTCCGGTATGTATGGCGGTGCCCTGCTGATCTTCTTCACCGTGGGTGTGGCTTTAAGCGGGTAATCTGCCTTTCCTTTGCCAGATTCCTTACTTTCTCTCTCAGCACACGGAGAAAACTTCAGTTCTTTTCCACATCCATTGTTGACACGGTGTGCTGCCTCTCTAACAAAACTAACGAAATCCAAATACGCAGCTCGACCTTTGCTCTTGATGAGATCTCCTGCTCTATCGACCCACTTTCTTTCAAGACCTTCATCGGGAAGCTTTCTCGTTAGCGTAATTATCACATCCCCACCGAACTTTATTAACTCTACTTTTGGTAGGGATGGACCTTGCTTGATGCCTTGTGCAATTGTTTCCAACCTTCTGACAGCTGTGCAGGGGTCAGTGACGAAGGAGAGAGGTACGGGTACTGCATTTGCAAAAGTGGGTCTGCTGTGAAACAAACGCTGGGTAGACTTCAGTTGCTGTTCCAGTTAGACTTGTTCTTGGGGCACAGTAATAAGCGGGTGTTGACTGGAAACTCGCTGGTGATAAACTCGCAATAGAGTACAGTGGTGGCTGAATTGTGTCAAGTGCAGGTGTTGTAGTAAGTTAAAGAGAGTGTCGAGTCACAGAGCTAACTAAGGAGTGAGATTCCCTCCTGAAGCTTACGCCAGTGACCAAAATTGGACACAGATGGGGGCCTCTTTTTCTTCTGTCTTCTTTTACTCCCTCCATTCATTCTTCATACCTGGCAACGGTTTCTTCTACTTCTGTTTTCCAACTCCTGGGATTGTAATCAAGTCTTGCACGACATTCCGACGTTTCCACAGTTCTCCTAAATGTCCAGCTCTCCGACGCCCAGCATGAACGGCTCTCTCGGTGTTGACTTCCTCTTTATTCAAAATCTCGCTCGGTGCTTTCTTTTAGACAGATCTTGACATACGAACTCTAACTTTGAATTATGTGGGGGCCAGCTACGCTTGGCGTAAATAAATACGACACAACAACCTGTATGCGTCCAGATTCCCTATATTCTTGTAAACAACGATTTACAATACGAGGATCTATCCGGAGACGATTCAAAGCTAGTGCTTCTTAAAAGATAGCTTCTAAATCCTTAGCTTAAAACTAACCTTGATAAAAAACGGCAAAAAAACTTCAAACGAGGCCTAGGTAACGCACATTGCGTGGAAAACTGCGCCCTAGGTATATTGTCAGCGGCGCTATAGAATGTAAGTAAATTCAACGAATCCCACAAGTTTGGTTCACCAAAATTTCTTTAAAGTTTCTTTCATCCCTTTCCAAAGAAAAAAATTGTTGGTCCATCATAAAACCTGGTGCCAAGTTAACAAGTAATATACAGCATAAGTCTCACCTAAATCCTCGATGGACAAGAAAGCCGGGTTGGATGCTTTTTCTCCCGCAGTATTATTTGCAACGCAGTGATATTTTCCTTCATCTTTCTTCTTTGCATCTTCTATTACCAGTTGGCTATGAATTTGTTTCTCGTCCAGGGCAGTCTTAATGTATTTTATTCTTGGGTTGGACTGTAGAGCGAGTGAATCGTTGTTCTTTATCCATGTGATGGATGGCATGGGAGAACCTTTGGCGGTGCAGTTTAAAGTTACGTTGAAACCAGCAACGACGGTTTGGTTCTTTGGATCCTCGACAGTCTCTGGTGGCAGGAAAGCTGACACCGACAATCCCAATAAAAAATGTGTTGGGAGAAGATAAAAAAATTAAAAAACTGAAGGGGGCACATAAAACAGGAAAAGTGGGTTGGTAAGGGAAACTCTACGAACAAAAAGCGAGCTTTGTCACGTTTTAGACGTCTTAGAATATTTAGCCTAGCCTTAGCCTTAGCGAAAATAAATACGACACAACAAATTGTATGCGTTCAGATTCCTTGTATTCTTGTAAACAACGATTTACATACGAAGACCTATTTGGCGACGATTCGAAGCTGCTGCTTCTTACTTACTCCTTTGCTAAAAACTAAACTTAACAAAAAACGGCAAAAAAACCACAAACAACGCCCAAGCAATGCACATGGTGTGAGAAATTGAAACCCTAGGTAAATTGTTAGCGGCGCAATAGTGTGTAAGTACACGATTCAACGAATTATACACGCTCTCCCCAGAAAAAAGACAAGGGAGTCTTTCTAAACTTAACGCAATTGCTGTTCAAGAATTTTTTCTGGCTTGAACTGGTTTGTTTTGTTCTTCAATACGGCTTCGCAACTTCTCTTCTAGCAAAAGAAGCTTTCTAATGTCTCTGCGGTATACTCCTTCTGTTGTTCTATCGATTAATTGGCGCACTATCCCTTCACTGTCCGGGAAGGTCCGTTCCACTTAAGCTTTTGGCCTCTACCCTCAAGGCATGTTCCTGTCTTTCATCCTAAAAACCAAATCACCAACTCTGAGGTTAGGCTTCGGACATAACCATTTCGGTCGCACCTGTAGCGTCGGCAAGTACTCTTTCGTCCATCTGCACCAAAATTCGTTTTCGAGAAGATGAACATGTTTCCATCTTGCCTTGAACTTGTCCGACTCTTCAAACACGTCTGGGCAAAAGGACTGGTTCCTACAAAACAGAAGAATATGGTTCTGCATAAGCGCTTCTAAGTCTTGCGGGTCACTTGCGGGACACTGAAGTTATCGGTCTGTCGTTCAAGATTTTCTCAATTGCTACCAAAAACGTCCGCAAACCTTCGTCATTGAGAAGTCGCTCTTCAATTAATGAGTACAAGATTCTTCTGATCGAGCTTATGAGTCTTTCCCAGACTCCCCCTCGGTGGCTCGCTGGTGGTGGATTGAACTTCCATTCAATTCCTCTATTAGTCAAGGCTTGGATCCTCTCTTGATCCCACACTTTCAAAGCCTTAACAACGTCCAACTCGGCTTCTCTCGAAGACTCGATAGGCTCCTACGTGTCCATTGAGATGGTGATAATGACGAATTACCAACTCAGTAACTGGGTGCTTTCCTGGAAGTACCATTGGGTACTTAGCATTGTACTTTAGATCTGAATGCTTCAATCTTCCTCCGACACGTATAATATCCCTTCTTCTTCAAACGGTTTAAGTCGTGCAAGTCGACCTGTTATCACTGACTTGTCAATGTCTATGGGAAATGACTGTCTCTGTACAAACTTCACAAGTCTCTTCTCTGCTTCAGTCACTTCGGACACTGATAAAGGGGTGGGACTGAGCTTCAACTCCATCTTTGAACTTGCGTTTCGTTCAGCCCGTGATTTTGGACGTGTAAGTATGTGTAAAACACAAATAATCCACGCGGCTAATCTTCGCAGCCGATCTCATTTACAATAGCGTTGAAACAGGGAACACCAATCATTTTTTGCACGACAGCTGCTCCAACCATAATCTTCGCTCTTTTAACTCCTTCGTCGCTGTCTAGGAGTGCTTCTGAAGCTTCTCTAGACTGCGGAGCGATTCGTCTTCGTTCTTCCATAAGAATTCTGCTCCATTTTCCCACATTTCTAGTTTCTTGGTCTCTGAGGCTTTGATTTCTCGATAAGGATAGTCTGCAGGGTTGTGTTCTGATCTCACATGACGCCACTGCCTTGGTTCTGACTCTTTCTGTATAATAGCCACTCGGTTGGCAATAAAGGTAAAAAATCTTCGTGTTTCGTCGGCAATATACTTCAGAACTATTATCGAATCGAAACAATCCAGTAAGTAACACTGTCAATCCTCAATCTTCCTTCAAGTTACTTAATTACGGTCTTCTTGATTCAGGTAGCTGCGGTCAATTATAACCACGGCATGGTGATTGCGTTCTTCAGTGGTCTCACGCGCGATTTACCCATGACGAAACTGCAATGTATCTTTCCTTGAAATGGGGGGCAGATGTGAGACTGTTCCATAACCATTCTCTTGCGACGCATTAGCAATATGATGTGGCTCTGCCCGTGCAACTCTACCAAAGCTTTCTGGCTTGAAACATCTCGAGATCCTGAATTCCTGCAAAGTCATAAGGCCTACTCTCCACTTTCTCCAACGGAGACGGATTTCTTCTGGGATATTGTTGTCCCAACTTAGCTTTAATTTACACAGTTCTTGACTGATTTCTCTTCCAAGTTGTAGTAACGAACTGGCAAATCTGAGTAGATCGTGTACGGTCGCAATCGAGGAAAGTACTCCCTTATAATTCTCTGGCTGTTCTCGCTCGCTAAAAACGAAGTCGATCGTATCACGTTCTACTTCCCAATGGATTCATAAAGCCTTATCCAGAGACAAGTTGTGGGATTTCAAATCTAGATCCTTAATGTGCGGAGCTCTTTCTCCCATAGGAATGCTGACAAGACATCACGACGGTTCAAAATCCATTTTGGGAGTTGGAAGCCTCCTCTTCTTCCTCTCGAAATGGAAGTTGAATCTGATAATGCCCATTTACTAAGGTCACTGACTGATCCACGGTTACTTCAGCTTTACGGTATTCAACCGACATGCCTTCTTCTAAGGTTCCGTTCGTGTCGCCAAATTCTTCATTGTACATGCGCTCCAGTTGTACATCAAGAACTTCACGCTTAGTGTGTGTTATGTTCTTCCCTCTTGTCTAACTGCAAGTGGATAATTTCTGGATGATCGCTGCCTATCAGGATTGTTACCTTTTTATCTCCTTTTTCGGGTACACTGATGTCAGCAAAGTGAGGCTACTTCCTTACTTCTCCGTTGGTAGCCACATGCCTTAACGTAGAAGGGAGACTCCATGCGGTTAACACATGGCTAAGTTTTGAACTCTGTATCTCCTTAAAGAGACTTAACGTTCAGCTGAACCTCAAGGTCGGTCCTTTTCTCTTCACAATTGACCGTCGCCATCGTAACACTAGTCGACTTCATATCATTCAAATCCAACTCCCGCACCAGGCCCTCGAGGCAGAAACTAGCATCTGACCAAGAACACTCACATGAGTAACTATCTCTTTGGCACCATCGCGACCACTGATTTTAACTGGGACAGCCTCCAAGCACACTCGGGGTCGACTGGTCCCTACTACACCCACAGTAACAGGCTCACTAGGTGGAGTTGTAGTGCTCGGAGGATTATCTGATCCAATCTTAGCGGCTATTGACCCTGGGACGTAGAAGAGATCTGCGACGGTTCCTTTTGCTGCACTATTCCTTTCAGCACTTAGAAACGTATTACGACCGTTAGTCTGGATGCCACTCCCATTTCCGTCGGCTTCACTAAAATGGATTAAATAATGGTGGTCTTAGCCACACCCTGGCTTTGAGGAAGGGAATCCTCTGGGACACTGTCTCGTGTTATGTCCCTGTGAGAGACATGCTCTGCAAAGTCGGTGTTGTCTCCCAGTCTTTGAACGATCTCTTAAAGAGGAACTTCTAAATATCCGACAGCTCCAGACTTTATGTGGTCCCGAGCACTGTGGACACTTCAGTGAAACTCCGGTATGTATGGCGGTGCCCTGCTGATCTTCTTCACCGTGGGTGTGGCTTTAAGCGGGTAATCTGCCTTTCCTTTGCCAGATTCCTTACTTTCTCTCTCAGCACACGGAGAAAACTTCAGTTCTTTTCCACATCCATTGTTGACACGGTGTGCTGCCTCTCTAACAAAACTAACGAAATCCAAATACGCAGCTCGACCTTTGCTCTTGATGAGATCTCCTGCTCTATCGACCCACTTTCTTTCAAGACCTTCATCGGGAAGCTTTCTCGTTAGCGTAATTATCACATCCCCACCGAACTTTATTAACTCTACTTTTGGTAGGGATGGACCTTGCTTGATGCCTTGTGCAATTGTTTCCAACCTTCTGACAGCTGTGCAGGGGTCAGTGACGAAGGAGAGAGGTACGGGTACTGCATTTGCAAAAGTGGGTCTGCTGTGAAACAAACGCTGGGTAGACTTCAGTTGCTGTTCCAGTTAGACTTGTTCTTGGGGCACAGTAATAAGCGGGTGTTGACTGGAAACTCGCTGGTGATAAACTCGCAATAGAGTACAGTGGTGGCTGAATTGTGTCAAGTGCAGGTGTTGTAGTAAGTTAAAGAGAGTGTCGAGTCACAGAGCTAACTAAGGAGTGAGATTCCCTCCTGAAGCTTACGCCAGTGACCAAAATTGGACACAGATGGGGGCCTCTTTTTCTTCTGTCTTCTTTTACTCCCTCCATTCATTCTTCATACCTGGCAACGGTTTCTTCTACTTCTGTTTTCCAACTCCTGGGATTGTAATCAAGTCTTGCACGACATTCCGACGTTTCCACAGTTCTCCTAAATGTCCAGCTCTCCGACGCCCAGCATGAACGGCTCTCTCGGTGTTGACTTCCTCTTTATTCAAAATCTCGCTCGGTGCTTTCTTTTAGACAGATCTTGACATACGAACTCTAACTTTGAATTATGTGGGGGCCAGCTACGCTTGGCGTAAATAAATACGACACAACAACCTGTATGCGTCCAGATTCCCTATATTCTTGTAAACAACGATTTACAATACGAGGATCTATCCGGAGACGATTCAAAGCTAGTGCTTCTTAAAAGATAGCTTCTAAATCCTTAGCTTAAAACTAACCTTGATAAAAAACGGCAAAAAACTTCAAACGAGGCCTAGGTAACGCACATTGCGTGGAAAACTGCGCCCTAGGTATATTGTCAGCGGCGCTATAGAATGTAAGTAAATTCAACGAATCCCACAAGTTTGGTTCACCAAAATTTCTTTAAAGTTTCTTTCATCCCTTTCCAAAGAAAAAAATTGTTGGTCCATCATAAAACCTGGTGCCAAGTTAACAAGTAATATACAGCATAAGTCTCACCTAAATCCTCGATGGACAAGAAAGCCGGGTTGGATGCTTTTTCTCCCGCAGTATTATTTGCAACGCAGTGATATTTTCCTTCATCTTTCTTCTTTGCATCTTCTATTACCAGTTGGCTATGAATTTGTTTCTCGTCCAGGGCAGTCTTAATGTATTTTATTCTTGGGTTGGACTGTAGAGCGAGTGAATCGTTGTTCTTTATCCATGTGATGGATGGCATGGGAGAACCTTTGGCGGTGCAGTTTAAAGTTACGTTGAAACCAGCAACGACGGTTTGGTTCTTTGGATCCTCGACAGTCTCTGGTGGCAGGAAAGCTGACACCGACAATCCCAATAAAAAATGTGTTGGGAGAAGATAAAAAAATTAAAAAACTGAAGGGGGCACATAAAACAGGAAAAGTGGGTTGGTAAGGGAAACTCTACGAACAAAAAGCGAGCTTTGTCACGTTTTAGACGTCTTAGAATATTTAGCCTCACGTTTTTCCATTTGCAATCCATTTTACACATGCTTCTTCATTTCTTGTTGTCCATGTTACTTGGTCGCTACTTAAGAATGCTCTTACTAAAAGGCTGGTTTTCACTGGCGACGGAGTTAGAGTTGGAGTCGTAGTCAGAGTGGAAAGAGCACTCCGAGCGAGTGAAAACTGAAAATCAGAGTCATAAGCGGAGTCATTAGCTCGACGGAATGGGAGTCGGAAGAATCAGAACGGTTTCATTTATTCCGTGGTGAAAACTAGATTGTCGCAGTCGTGAGTAGAATCGGAAAAAAACAACCAATCACATGCCAGTTGTCAGGCCCTGGAAGGGCCTGTACAGTCTTCCGCCTACGAATTTGACAATTCTTCAAAGGATCGTAAGCGACAGAGTCGTAAGTGGTAATGGTATTTTTCTTCTGATTCTGTCAGTTTGATTTTCACTTGATCGTATAGCTCTTTGCTCATGATTACAAATCCGACTCCGTGTCCGTCGAAAGTGAGAACCAGCCTTAAGGTGTAGCAGGACTAAGCGACAAGGAGCATGTCTTCTTTTAATGGAGAGGAAGTTAGTACATAGAAGGTAAATACCAATGCGCAGTTTAATGCACTGAACACTCGGCCATATTCCCCTCTCTACTTAACAACTTTTAGAAGTCCCTTTCAAGTTGAAGTATCATGACAGCTGATTTGAATGGCAAGGCGCGTGAGACTGAAATTACAAACAACCCGGAAAAGGCTTGTAGAAGTAGGCAAATAAGAAAAAAATCACTCCCCTTCTCTTGTTAAATTTCAGTCCAATTTTTGTTATTAATTTATGCAAATCGGTCCGTGTGACGAGAAGCAAATCAAAGTAACAAAACGTTTTGGAACAGCTGATGAAATAACGCGTGAGTTCCAGAAGGAATCATAGCGTAGAATGGCTATTGTTCTTGTGACATTTACTTACAGTTCAAGAAGACGCATAGGTCTGTCATAACGCTTATTACTATTCATGGAAGCCCAGAAAGAAGCTTTTTTATTGGTTGCTATGAACGCGCGGCAATACTCATTAACTTGAATGTGGCGGCAAACTGAACAATGGCTTTAGTGCGCTATTGTTACTCCCTCTGTTTGAATGACCACAACCCGCTTTTGTTTCTTCCTTCGTTTGAATAAACTCAGAGTAAGTTAAATACTTTACAGGGCTGACCATAACTATCTCGCCATTTGAACGCAGCCTCTTCGTTTATTTGAAGATAAAACATCGGGTTGTTTTCGTTCACAAATGGAGGCACTATATGTACATGTAACGGATTGATCGGGTTGTCAACGAGCTCTGAAAAGAGCTCCCGATCGCTGACGTTTTCCATGACTTTATCCATTGCGCGATATGATCGGCTGTTTGAATAAACCAGCTGATTTACTTTACTTACTTTTAAAATTCGTGGTAATAGTGAATAATTTTACAACTGAATGGTTTTTATGAATGGTCTATTATTTAGTCTTGGTAACCATTGTTATTCAATCGAAGGCTTAAAACAATAGCTCGCTCGCTCAAGACGCGCCATTTTCAAACGCGAATTCAACCAGCAGTTTTCAAACTGAAAAGGATAGTGGTTCCCGTTGACCAATTTGTAAACTTTTTGCAGATTCTTGATAAGAAAAGATGAATTTTCTATAAACCGTGCGTGGGTTGTCGAAATTCAGTAAAAGTTTTCAGAAATTTGCTTTGGAAAACGGACTCCATACAAAAAAGGTCAATTTTTCCTTATTTTCAAGTGCAAAAGGATACTCCTTCCACTTGGTCAATCTTCTTTATTTTAGTCTTAAATTGTTGATACAACATTCCTCTTCAAAATTCCGTGCGTGGGTTTTAAGATTTTTAATTCTTGAAATCAGGAAAGCAAGTTTTATTAACGCTACTTGGCCAATTATGGCCCTTTCTTCTCTAATTTTGGGCTTTTCAGAGCGCGTATTTGCGCTTCGGTGATCATGAATATTTTAATGAATGTCACAGCATTCTGCCCTATGGGGTCGTCCTGTGTTGCTCTTCAGGCTACTGTTGTTTCGAAAATCGCTTTTGGTACGGGTGCGAAACGACTCAAC
>NC_089312.1:24799290-24854290 GCF_036669915.1 Pocillopora verrucosa | reverse complement strand
ATTGTTTTATTATACAATTTTTAAACAACCCGCCAAAGAAAAAACTTCTGTACGTCTGCAAAAGTTTGAGAACACGACACGAACGAGGGGCTTTGAAACTAGGCAGACTTTGAACTCGAGATGATAACCCAACATCTGCTGCACGTATTGGGTATCATGTCAACTTGACACGCTATGTCATATTGATTGTCTGCTCACGACCAACTGGACGACACGAAGTCCTGTTACCGAGTTTATTAGAGCTATGACAAAATTTTAGAAGCAAACTAGCTATTTCACATCTCGGCTCTGACAAGAGTGATGAGGAACACTCTCGACTCTCGAATCGGATACGAAATGATTAAAGAATGCTCAGACGGGTTGAAAAGTGCTTTGAACGCTTTGAACTTTTGGCAGCCTCTGTTGACTGTTGAGTTGTCTTAACATTGTTATTTTATTTCATCGCACGCCTTCGGGTAATAATAATAATAGTAATGCATTAAAATTGTACAAGGTCCCACCGAGATTTGAACTCAGATCGCTGGATTCAAAGTGCAGAGTGCTAACCATTACACCATGGGACCCTTCTCGAACATACGCTATTAAAAAACGGTTTACATTTTGTTCATAAAGGATCTTGAACAAGCATTTTTTGCTTTATTTTATTGACTTTATGAGAATTTTCTAGAGTTAATCCTGAGTTTTGTCATATCTGTGGAGGCGCTTTTCTGTTTTCTGTCCCGACAAGATTCAACCCCCCCCCCCCACCCCCCTTTTTGCAGTGGATTCTTTTGAAAAATCCTTGAAATTCAAGTCAAACACTGTTTTCCTTTTAGGATCTTAAGCGTTTTTATTGTACTCGAGCTCTCTTTAAGTCTCGATTAGATTAACAAAGTAGCCCGTCCAAGGATCAGGCGAGTAGTTCACGATCGAATAGTAGTTACGTAGAGTCATTCGTGGTAGGTGTTAAGGACTTGTTGTCACTGCAAGAGCAACATAACCGCAAAACAGGCATAACTGGACGAGTAAGATTTTGATTATACTTGTATTTTGTATTTGAATTGAGTTAAGAGAGAGGAATGGAGAACTTCGACTGCGTCAGGCTCTCTCAGTAATTCTTCTATCATATCAGATAATGATAAACCGTAAAAACCAGGCGACATCGAAGTTTTCCATTGAAAAGTAACCAATACATCCCACAACCTGCATTCATCGTATCTTGCTTAACCCCTAACTCCTTTAATTCAGAACTGATGAACATGAAACTTCCCCTTACAATTTCGATCCGTTGTCCTTCTAACAGGAATTTAGAATAGTTAAATGCATCTGCCGGCAGGGGGGTCAGTAATTATAGGAGAGAATCTGTAGCAACAGAAAAGAAGAAGAAGGAGAATCATGTACACAATGAGCTGCCTTGGCAGCAGCAGTCGGTGTTGTTATTAGACTTAGTTCAGTAATGTGAACCCAGAGCCGTAGTCAGATAATTTATTTTTTGATCCTGACCCACTTTTACAGATATTTAACATATCGAATACAAGCATTCTTGTCAACCACGTCTATTTTGTTCCAAACTCAAGAAGGAAGGAATGTAAACCTTCCTTCTAGACATTACAAAAGAGAGAGAACTCTTTCAGATTTCAGCCTAATGTCAAACGCGGTGGGGTGGTAGGGGGCTGGGTTGTATTTTGGGCTGAGTGAACGAGTGTTTTTGGGATTCAGAGTATCACGGGATCGTAACGGCTCTGACAGAAAAATCGATGGGTTTGGGCTGCCCGGTGAGGTTTTTCGTTCATTTGAAAAGTTTTAAAACCAAGCTCAAAACTGCCCTTTTTAATTTTCTTTCCAACTTAATTTCCAACTTTTGGAAACAAACAAAACAAAAATTTTAAACTTGCACCGGTCTGATTTTCATCTCAGCTTTCTTGACGGAGTAGTGATATCCTTTCCAGTCATACCAGTTGACTCCGTCGGTATAAGATGAGTGCGCTCCGTGATGGTACAGTCCATTCAGGTTGGAGCGATGACAGCCATCGTACCACCAAGCTCCTTTGTAGGTCACAGCACAGCGATTTTTGTCCTTGTCTTTGGTTGCGAAGGGCTGGCCACGATGAAGAGAAAGGGATTCGCCCGCAGTTCCTGAAAAATGTAAAGTCGTCAAGGCCGCGGAGGAAATTTTTCCCATGGTGCTATGCAATTAATTTGAAAAATTACAAAAAAAGCCTATCGACGAGCTATAATTTTCTGATTTATATATCTGTTAGCGAATACTTAAGGAATTCCAATGTGTTTTATTAAGGCACAGTTGATAGTGCTGTTTCAAGTTCAGTCAATGAATACTGCAAGTTCTCACAGCAACAGATTTCTTTATTATCACTGAGGTTACCTGAGTAAGTTCCAACGCTCAGCTTGTATTTATTCTTCTCACTGGAAACAGCAAACATGTTGTATTCGGCGTAAGCAGTTTTACCTCGGTCCATCGGATCTACACGGAGCTTGTTCTTTAATGTTGTTGTAAGACGGTGTATCTTGTCCAGTCCCACCCAAAACTCACCATACATATTACCAAAGCCATTCTTGTAATCGGTCCAGCCGCGATAGAAGTCAACCGAGCCATCCAGTCTCCTCTGAAACACTGTCCACCCCCCACCGGCGTCGTTTGGTCACAGAAGACTCAAAGGCACCGAGACCATCACGGTCGATTGTATAAACGCCGCTTGTTGTTTTACCAGATTTGTACAGCTCCTTTTTTTTTTGCATTATAAAAAGTAAAGAACAGTTAGTGATAATTCAAAAACTACCTGATGGTCTCTCGTATTTCACATCTTAAAGAAACACAAACTTAGAACCACGTAGATCATATGGATGACTGCATGAGGAAAACGATAAACTGTTGTTAACTGTTATCATTCAAATTTCCATCACTGCTTTTGGTAAGGTAAGCACTTCAGTTAAAACATTACCCTAGGCAAGTCGCTCTGCAAAGAGAGGTAATTTTCAGCCTATCAAAATGGATTGATTCAGCTGAAAGACTTGCTGTAGTCGTTGTAACGACTAGAAATTGAGATTTGTATTTTACCCTTAATATGCATGAAGTAAATATGAGCACTCTTTGTTACAAATTACTGACTACGGCGGATGCTTTACCGAGGTAGCCACCTACCTAAAATCTTGTTGAAAGCTCTGTTGCTTATAAAAGATAAAATTAAACACATCTCGGTGATTCTAAGCAATTAGTACATAAACAGATGAGAATTTTGGTCTTGTTAGCTGCTAAAAAAATAGTTTTTTTAAAAATTACTGGTCTCGTGAGTAATTGAAGGCCATAGTCTCTCTTCTCTCGTTCTGCCTAACGCAATATCCGGTGGGTCATTTAGTCTTTAAAAGAAAAATCTGAGCCGGATTCAGACAAAATGTATTTCACAGCAGCCAACGGGATAGACAATCACCTGTGTGCCACGATAAATGAATATCACAGCTACACCGCTAATTTGCGAGACTAGCTTCAGACGCATATTCTTTTCGTTCACGACTTCCCTTATCCTAATTAATTTGCTTCAAAGAGAGAAGAGTAAATAACAATAAATAATAAATTGAAATAAAAATTAATACACATCTATTCACATATGCATTGGCAGAAATATTGGACAAGATGGCGGCCATGCTTGCGCATTTCGTCCATAATGGCGTCCAAATAATATAAGAAACTGTATGGAAATTTGTAAAATTTCTAAAATATAACAATCAGGAGCTCATGGTCCCGTCTGCTCTCGATCGAGACATATTCAGTACTGATTCTGCTATTCATCAAACCTCAAAGTGACTCGATAAATAAAAACCACTTACTTCCCGAGCCAGTTCTTTTGTCATTGTTCATTGACCTAAGTCGCCTTACAGTTCTTCAAAATCCGTCGTTCTCCATCCCAAACACTTGCCTATTACAGGAAAGTGCATCAATGAAGTCAACTGCTCTCGATTGAATTGACTGCTACTGAGTTCGAAGCTTCCAAATATCCTGTAAAATTGCCATTTCCTCCCATCAAAAAACTTTCCCGTATTTTCCCGTATTTTCCATATTGAGTAAGTAACGAGATGTCATGTTGAAAACTATGACAGAAATGGTTAAACACGAGCAACATTGATCTTCGAATCGTCGGCCATATTTGTTTATGTTCTTGCTGGGAAATAAATTAGTTCTCAGGTCCTTTTCGGAATAAAAATATACCAGGCGTTGAATGCAAATTAAGTAGTCTTGGCGCGAAAATTTAATAAAGGCAAATCAAAATTCTGACATCAAGTCATCGCTTTGCCCCCGAAAAATCCCAAAGATTTACTGGCGGGTCTTCTTTTCGTTTTCTTTTTATCAAATAGAAGATCTGTGGTGCTCAAATTGTGTAAGTCATGGTACGAAACACGCTTCTTTGCAGATCGAGCCGTGATTGCCGCCATATTGACTTTTCTTGCTATTCTAAGCTATTCTACTGTTCCGGAGTGTAATACGATATACCGCTGATAATTGTTAGCGGGCTCGAAATGTCCTTGATTTTTGGCGATGTTATTCATATGAGCGCGTCGGCCTTTGTCTGCAAGCCTAGATGTAACTGCATGCTTGAAGCAATTCACAGTCAGCTCTATTTGGCAATGCTAAAGATTCAGAAACCATTTTATGTAAATTTTCAAAAGCAGTAGGCTTTTTATTATTTTAACTGTACTTTTCAAGAAGCCATCTTTGAAGTTCTCTAGTTTAACCCTTTAACTTCCGTGAGTGACCAAGACAGAATTTCTCCTTACAATATCATCACAAAATCAAGAAGACTAGTTATGAGAACCAAAAAAGGTATCAATTAGGAGTTATTAGTTGATCCAATACCAAATTCTCAGAAGTAACATCAGAAGATTTGTATAGCAGACAGTAAGGAGAATTACTAATGAGATCTTAGGAGTTAAAGGCTCGTATGATTTAACCCTTTAAACCCTGAGAGTTACTAGCATCTAATTTCTCTTCACAGCACCACTCCTGGATTAAACATTAAGGTCAGGAGAATAAAAGAAATGATCAACAACTTAACGAGCTCTCGACCATAAACGAATTTCTCCCAGTCAGCGCCATAGGGAATGTACACAGAACAGTTTTGCCGACTGGTAAAAATTTCGCGAAACATTTGTATAAAGTGTATTCGATCGATAATTTTTGCCTTGTAGTTTCTTTTTCGGCGAAGGTTGATAAGTTAAACAAGCTATATTCACTTTCTGCTTCGACTTCCATATCATACATCTGTTTCTTTGTTTTTAGAATTTCTAAACATTTGTGAAATACAAGGACGGGACTCTAGAACGTAGCGGAGCTGTTAGTCGTAAAAACAAAAATGTTTTCCTCGCGTCAGAGTACCAAGATCTGTCAGCCGAGCCCTGTGTGTCGCATGGGTTATCTGGGTACAGATTCACTCACATAATCAAGAGGTAGACTAAAGCCCTCATTCAAATAAGCGCCCCTACTCTGTTTCAGTGATATCTCTGTAGGAGTACCAGTACATTGAGATCAACCGTGGTTCATCTTCCTTTAATTGCTTACTTAAAGGCTTATTATACAAAAACAGTGGTCTTCGTCTTAGTTTCTCAACTATTACGTCCATGTGAGTGCACAGTTCTTTCAAACGAATAATCTCGTTGTCTTCCAATTTTGCGACGACGATTGGCTGGTCGTTTTAGCCAGGAAGGATTCAGGGACAGCAAGTCCGTTTCCAGTCTTCTTTATCCTCTTTAAATAAACATGGTGCAATTCACAACGAACTTTTAAATGCAGACAATTGTACCATTTCCGGCTGATGAATGAAAGCATGTCACATTTACGTCCTCCCATCAATTAAGCGGAGTTGACTAATTTACCACCACAGGAGCGACTTTCATGAAAATTTTCATGGAAAAAAAAGGGTCTGAGTTTCTTTAGCCCACCAGCATAACAACAACTAAGATTTCTATAACTTTCTTTTTCACCTAGTTAATTGGTAACAAGATGAGCAGGTCGTTAAATTCAAGACTACTCAATTTTGAAATACAGCACAACATGGCGCTAGGTGCTAGATTTTCTGCCCACTCATTTTACTTCTACTTCAAATCAACTCTGCTAGTGATTTCATCCTCCATGATGATGATATATGTCCTCTGGAACAGAAGAATCGAAGCGAAGAAAAATAACAGGTTGGATACACGTAGGAAGCTCAGTAATGATAATAGTGGTAATGGATAAAAATGACAAAAGGAACAAGCGAGCGGATGAGAAAAGATTATGAAAAGAACACATGAAAGACCAATTTAACTTATTACACACGACCTTCAAACCTGTATTTTCCCCATTTTTTCAACTTACATTTCATTGTTCTAATAACATTTTTTTTTGTCTTATTTTTTCCTTTGGATGTAATTTTAACTTTAACAAGCTACTTACTACGAAGAGAGTTTCGATTTTTGCTGCCATTTCCTTGGATTGATATGACTCCTCCTTAAATGCAAGTCTCTTCGGCATTTGAAAACTGAAGGATTTGAAAATGTTTCTGTGTAATCTACTCAAGTGTAATTAATTGAAAAGGAAAAAAGTGGAAGGAGGAAGGAAGCAGTCTTACTAACTGAGGGTGTGGGTCGAGGGTGTGGCAGTACGGACTGAGCGCAGCCAAGTGCGCACTAAAACAACCGAGGTCCAATATTCCACAGTAAGACTCGAGCAAGCGAGGTTAGTAAATAGTTTGTTGAGTGACACTCGGACCAAACTTGTTAATTTTGTATTCGCCGACTTTCGCGAACAAAAATACGCAGTGTATGATCGTTTCCTCGGGACGGTCCGTATGGACAAATCCCGACCCGAACTAATGACCGCTCGCCGAATCTACTGAATTCACTGAACGCTTGAATTTACCTCAGGACCACTTCGCCATATGATAAAGCGTTTAAATATAGCTGTCCTAGGCATAGAAATCATCGAATGTTTCTAGACCCACCATATATTGCTATTTCCCAAAGTAGTATGCCGAACGACCAACTGAAAATGATTAAGAAAAAGGACGCGTTCAGTCAAAGGTATATGCTGTTTTCGGAAAAAAAATAGCGGAATTTTTGAAAATAAGAATTTAGCAAGTGAAAGTTCATCATGGAAATTTCCATATATATATATATAAAAAGGTTGAAAGTGTATCAGAGTCGTGAATCATCAGGGTATATGGCGCCGAATGATACAGAATGCTGATAATGGCTTTTCAGACTATGCGATCTAACCTGGCTTGGGACACTATTAAGAGGCAATTTGTTTAAGATATTTTACATGGACATCGAGTGGAATACAAAGGAAGGAAAAAAGGAGAAGAGGAACTCCTCTACAACATTATTCTCGATAAGTAAAAATCTCAGTGGCCTTAAGCGCCTCGATCTTGACTAAAAGTATTGGTGGTAGACAAGGCTCCCTCGTCCACGTCAGACATCATGTTTCTTTTTGTCTACTTACACATCGCTCTTGGATGTATGAACTCGATCTCGAAGAGATTCCAAAGACGACCATCTCCATGGAACTTTAATCTTTTGATAAAGGTATATGAAAATAAGCTATTCTATATCATTAAGTGATATATAATGAACAAGATATCATGCCAACCAAAGCGTATGCTGGCCTAATTTAGCAGGAAATAATTAAATTTAGCCTACGACAAGGTTCTAACCCTTTAAAGTGATACTTACATGTACTGTTTTTTATAGTGAAAGAGTGCAGACATAAAAAAAGTGGTTTATGATAGATAAATATATTTAATTCAGGGTTTCTATGAGGTGAGCTTATGCAACCCCAGAGAAAAATGAGTGGTCGTATTTAAATAGAAATTTAAATTTCCTGCGGCTTCCAACATAAGAAGGAAGACTAATCCAGTACTTACACATGAAGTTTTGATGTATAATCCATCGTCTGAGATGTTCCTTGCTAATCCAAAGTCTCCAACTTTTGCCACCTTGTTTGAATCAATAAAGACATTTCTCGCTGCAAGGTCGCGGTGAATGCACTGAAAAGAAAGTTGCCATTCCGGTTTTCTGTTACACAAATATTATACCAAAGCATGCTAAGAATGAGTCAAATTTTCACCAAGAGTTATCTTTGAGATTTTTTTTTTGTGAGTTGCCAACTTTCCGCTCTTCCAAGCGTTGCATTCCCAAGGCCACCTGCAGTGCAATGTTCAACAGCTGTCGGTCGCTCAGTTTACAGCAGACATTTGGATATTCGTAACTTCCGTCGTCCTCGCTCTTCAAAAGGCTTTCAAGGTTACCGCCTGGGACCAATTCAGGAACAACAAAAAACTGTTTCTGAAGAGAGACAAGTTGGCTATCAGGAACTCGACGACGGCCTACGGACTGCATGAATGGTAGTTTAAGATGAACATGTTTCCATCTTGCCTTGAACTTGTCCGACTCTTCAAACACGTCTAGGCAAAAGGACTGGTTTCTACGTAACAGAAGAATATGGTTCAGCATAAGCGCCTCGAAGTCTTGCAGGTCACTCGACACTGAAGTTATCGGTCTGTCGTTCAAGATTTTCTCAATTTCTACCAAAAACGTGCGCAAGGCTTCATCGTTGAGAAGTCGCTCTCCAATTAATGAGTGCAAGATTCTTCTGATCGAGCTTATGAGTCCTTCCCAGACTCCCCTTTGGTGGCTCGTTGCTGGTGGATTGAACTTCCATTGAATTCCTCCATTAGTCAAGATGGCTTGGATCCTCTCCTGATCCCACACTTTCTAAGCCTTAACAACGTCCAACTCGGCTCCTGAAATTAGAACCGTTATTACTGTAAATAACTATTGGGGGACCTCGTCAGGCTTCATCGTTGAGAAGTCGCTCTCCAATTAATGAGTGCAAGATTCTTCTGATCGAGCTTATGAGTCTTTCCCAGACTCCCCTTTGGTGGCTCGCTGCTGGTGGATTGAACTTCCATTGAATTCCTCCATTAGTCAAGATGGCTTGGATCCTCTCCTGATCCCACACTTTCTAAGCCTTAACAACGTCCAACTCGGCTCCTGAAATTAGAACCGTTATTACTGTAAATAACTATTGGGGGACCTCGTCAGGCTTCATCGTTGAGAAGTCGCTCTCCAATTAATGAGTGCAAGATTCTTCTGATCGAGCTTATGAGTCTTTCCCAGACTCCCCTTTGGTGGCTCGCTGCTGGTGGATTGAACTTCCATTGAATTCCTCCATTAGTCAAGATGGCTTGGATCCTCTCCTGATCCCACACTTTCTAAGCCTTAACAACGTCCAACTCGGCTCCTGAAATTAGAACCGTTATTACTGTAAATAACTATTGGGGGACCTCGTCTACTAACAAAGCGCAGAACTACGTTGATGAAGCTATCTGTAGACAGGTTTTCGGCCACTTCAAGGTAAACTGCTTAGTACCTTAGGCAAGTAAACATGTATTCGTAACGCTTGGTTGGGGAAACATTCTTCCTCGAGCTTGTTTAGGGCCCACTTCTTTCGTAAAGCGGTACAAAATATCTAATCCTACGGCAGCAAACGAATAGATAATCCTATGACTGTCAGAAGAGACTTGTTTAGGGCCCACTTCTTTCGTAAAGCGGTCCAAAATATCTAATCCTACGGCAGCAAACGAATAGATAATCCTATGACTGTCAGAAGAGACTTGAATCATTGAAAGTTGTGCAGTCACTTGCTCTCCTAACGTGGCATTATAACGTCTGCAGACATGACACTTGCTGAGAACATGCTTCACTGAAGAAACTCCCTTGACAGTCCGAAACCGTTGTCTTATTTCCGCTAAGACTCGATAGGCTCCATCGAGATGGTGATAATGGCGAATTACCAACTCAGTAACTGGGTGCTTTCCTGGCAGTACCATTGGGTACTTAGCATCGTACTTTACATCTGAATGTTTCAATCTTCCTCCGACACGTATAATATCCCTTCTTCTTCAAACGGTTTAAGTCGTGAGGGTCGAACTGTTATCACTAACTTGTCAATGTCTATAGGAAATGACTGTATCTGTACAAACTTCACAACTCTCTTCTCTGCTTCAGTCACTTCGGACACTGATAAAGGGGCGGGACTGAGCTTCAATTCTATCTTTGAACTTGTGTTTCGTTCAGCCCGTAATTTTGGACGTGTAAGTATGTGTGAAAACACAAATAAGCCATGCGACTAATTTTCGCAGCCGATCCTATTTAAGATAGCGTTGAAACAGGGAACACCAAAAACTGCTCCAACCGTAATCTTCGCTCTTTTAACTCCTTCGTCGCTGTCTAGGAGTGGTTTTGAAGCTTCTTCAGGCTGTGGGGCCATTCGTCCTCGTTCTTCCATAAGAATTCTGCTTTATTTTTCCACATTTCTAGTTTCTTGGTCTCTGAGGCTTTGATTTCTTAAGAAGCATAGTCTGCAGGGTTGTGTTCTGATCTCACATGACGCCACTGCCTTGGTTCTGACTCTTCTTGTATAATGGCCACTCGGTTGGCAACAAAGGTAACAAATCTTCGCGTTTCGTCGGTAATATACTTCAGAACTATTATCGAATCGAATCACTCCAGTAAGTAACACTGTCAATCCTCAATCGTCCTTCAAGTTACTTAATTACGGTCGTTTTGATTCAGGTAGCTGCGGTTAATTCTAACTACGGCACCGTGATTGCGTTCTTCATTGGTCTCACGCGCGAATTATCCATGAAGAAACTGCTATGTATCTTTCCTTGAAATGAGGCGCAGATATGAGACTGTTCCATAACCATTCTCTTGCGACGCATCAGCAAAATGATGTGGCTCTGCCCGTGCAACTCTACCAAAGCTTTCTGGCTTGAAACATCTCGACATCCTGAATCCCTGCAAATTAATAAGGCCTTCTCTCCACTTTCTCCAATGGAGACGGATTTCTTCTGGGATATTGTTGTCCCAACTTAGCTCTAATTTCCACAGTTCTTAAGTGATTTCTCTTTCAAGTTGTAGTAACGAACTGGCAAATCTGAGTGGATCGAGTGCGGTCGCAACCGAGGACAGTACTCCCTTACAATTCTCTGGCTGTTCTCGCTCGCTAAAAACGAAGCCGATCGTATCACGTTCTACGTCCCAATGGATTCCTAAAGCCTTATCCAGAGGCAAGTTGTCGGATTTCAAATCCTTAATGTGCGTAGCTTCTTCTCCATTGGAACGCTGACAAGACATCACCACGGTTTAAAATCCATTTTGGGAGTTGGAAGCAACAGCTGGAAGTTGAATCTGATAATGCCCATTTACTAAGGTCACTGACTGATCCATGATTACTTCGGCTTTACGGTATTCAACCGACATGCCTTCTTCTAAAGTTCCGTTCGTGTCGCCAAATTCTTCATTGTACATGCGCTCCAGTTGTGCATCAAGAACTTCACGCTCAGTGTGTATTATGTTCTTCCCTCTAGTCTAACTGCAAGTGGATAATTTCTGGATAATCACTGCCTATCAGGATTTTTACTCTTTTATCTCCTGTTTCGGGTACACTGATGTCAGCAAAGTGAGGCTACTTCATTATTTCCTCGTTGGTAGCCATATGCACTAGCGTAAAAGGAAGACTCCCTGCGGTTAACACATGTCTAAGTTTGAACTCTGTATCTCCTTAAGAGAGGCAGGAACTAGCATCTGACCAAGAACACTCACATGAGTAACTATCTCTTTGGCACCATTGCGACTACTGATTTTAACTGGGACAACCTTCAAGCACACTCGAGGTCGACTGGTCCCTACCACGCCCACAGCAACAGGCTCACTAGGTGGAGTTTTAGTGCTCGGAGGATTATCTGATCCAATCTTAGCGGCTATTGACCCTGGAACGTAGCGGAGATCTGCGACAGTTCCTTTTGCTGCACCATTCCTTTCGGCACTTCGAAACGTATTATGGCCGTTAGTCTAGATGCCACTCCCATTTCCGTCGGCTTCACTAAAATGGATTAGATAATGATGGTCTTAGCTACACCCTGGCTTTGAGCATGGGAATCCTCTGGGACACTGTTTCGCGTTATGTCCCTGTGAGAGATCTGCTCTGCAAAGTCGGTGTTGTCTCACAGTCTTTGAATGATCTCTTAAAGAGGAGCTTCTAAACATCCGACAGCTCCAGACTCCATGTGGTCCCGAGCTCTGTGGACACTTCAGTGGAACTCCGGTAGGTATGGCGATGCCCTGCTGATCTTCTTCACTGTAAGTAGCAAGTATTGTGACTTTAACCCGGTAATCTGCCTTTCCTTTGCCAGATTCCTTACTTTCTCTCTTAGCACATGGTTCCCCAGATCCCCAACAATCCTCGCCCAGTTGTCTGAGAGAGAAGATGTGAAAGAAGTACAGGAAACAAATAAAAAATGCTGATACCCGGTGAGAAGAATGAAAGGGAGATACTGTGCATTATTTAAGCATATTTAAAAATCGCCTAAGCCTCACCTAAATCTTCACCTACATCCTCGATGGACAAGAAAGCCGGGTTGGATGCTTTTTCTCCCGCAGTATCATTTGCAACGTAGTAATATTTTCCTTTATATTCCTTCTTTGCATCTTCTATTACCAGTTGGTTATGAATTTGTTTGTCGTCCAGGGCAGTCTGAATGTATTTTATTCTTGGGTTGGACTGTATAGCAAGTGGATCGTTGTTCTTTATCCATGAGATGGATGGCATGGGAGAACCTTTGGCGGTGAAGTTTAAAGTTACGATCCTCGATAGTCTATGGTGCCAGGAAAGCTGACACCGACAATCCCAGATGACAGTAAAAAATGTGTTGGGAGAAGATAAAAAGAAATGAAAGGAACGAGAGAGAGAAATACCGTGCATTAGTTAAGGATTAAAATTAAAAAGAGAACTTAAATTTTGTGAATTCTAAAACAATTCCTACTAACCGACGGTTAACTTTTGTATGATGCTTTACCTTATAATCGCCTCTGAGGTAAAACTCCAGCTTGATCTGTCTTCCATCAACTAGGATGTAGCCCTTCTCAATTAGATTGTTTACATCCTTGACCACATTCACAAGTGACTCCTTCAGAGTTACATAATCCTCTTTGCCATTCACTATTGCTATTGTATGATTTCCTAAAGAAAAGGTACATGTTTATGTCATTATTTTGTTGACCTACAACAAAAGAATGGTAGAAAGTGTACCTGCACTAGACAAACATCTTTTGCCATCTTCCACAAGGGCAAATGAGCAAACGAACAAATTGCTGCTATGGGAAATCCTTGTTCCATCTCCTGATATTTTAACTTTCACTTTAGTAGTGCCATCTGCATTGTTCTTCACCTGTAAAATAAGTAAAGTGTTAGACTTAAGGCAAGCGAAGAAAATGAGCAATGCTTGAACGGTGGTCCCATAAGTCACTCCCATAAGCCATCTGCATTGTTCTTCACCTGTAATATAAGTAAAGTGTTAGACTTGAGGCAAGCGAAGAAAATGAGCAATGCTTGAATGGTGGTCCCATAAGTCACTGTATTTTCTGTGGCATGTATGAAAAGGATTATCAGAGACAAAAAACTTACAAAATTTCCAACTTCCTTTTCAAGGAGGCGCTTGAAAGGCAGTTCAGCACCCTGTGCTCTACTAGGGGTTCTTTGTACATTCCACTTCCTATCTTGAGTCCTTGCACAGCTCTCCATTAGGTGGGTTCGGGGGAGGGCCTTTTCCACTTGGGTAAGCTCATGGTAACGCTTCAGTGAAAGGGAAAATCGGTCCATGAAGTAAAGTATTGTTCTGATCTTCTCCTTTTCCTCTTCTAGAAGGCTCTCATAGGCTTTTATTTGGTCCCCCAAAATGAAATAATTAATATTGTTATTGTTGTTACATCAAATTTGTTTTATATGCTGGAAATGTTCTTAAAGATTAATTTACATTTAGTTTTAAGTTGGTAATCCATCACATTTAAGGAGCCAGATAAACTCTACTTTCATTGTTATTTGATTTTCTAGTCCCCTAATGGTGTTATTTTTACAGCCTTACATCCTACTTATTTTGGTAGAAAAAAATCTTCATGACAGTGACTTAATTTGTAATTTTCAGAAACAGCTTGGCTAACATTTTTAAGTCAATATTTGAGTTGTAACAATATCATGTAATCAGTTACATATTACTGCTTTCAACATACTTGTAACTGTTGATTCGCGTGGTAACACCTGCCTTCTTTTTGCAGAAGCAATCTTTTCGGTCTTTTCTGCAAGAAACAGCAAGAGACGTCAGACACAAAACTTTTGTGCTAATTGACATGGAAAAGACTGAAATTTGATATTAGTGAAATTCTGTCAAGTTTTTACCAGGAAAATGCTGTGAGGCAAAGGTTATGTTTGTTGGGCGACCAGCCTTATCTTCAAAATTAAGCGATCTTGGCTCTAAACCGTAGGTCTCTTTATCTTTAAACACAAAAAACTTGTCGTTTGATCAGTCCACTTGATAGAAGTGTAGGCACTTTGGATTGACGACAAATGTATCGCATCGTTTCAAACTGGATAGAATAGATATATTGTTACCTTCAATCTCGGTCCGTAGTCTTTGGTTTTCAGTAACTAGGTCTTATTGTTTATTTAACAGTCCCTCAATCATCCCATCTGGCTCTTGGAGAATCTCGTCCGGAAGTAATAATAGAGAAGCCCAGTACTTGGATTTGACGGCCCGGCGAATGTTGCCATTCGAGGCTTGGTTCACCTTCTTAACTGTATATTCTACCCTGCTGTGAACAGCTTATCCGACACAAGCGCGGAAACACGAGGACAACGTATACCCGATTCTCCTCAAATTGCACTGGAGAGCATCAAATACTTCGTCAGGATTTTTTAGTCGACGCCATTCTTAAAGAGCTTCACCTCGCTCCATGTAGATTAATGTAGGACAGCATTAGATTCTGGATTCCACGTCGTGGATTCCGGATTCCGGGTGCTGGATTCCGGATGCTATCCCTACAGATTCCGGATTTCAAAACACAAAAGATTCCAGATTTTAGTTCCTGGTTTGCTCCTAATTTTCGCATTTCGTTTTCTAGAAATGACTTCAATGGCGGATTTAGTTATTGAAGGACATGTGAATGTATGTTTGTTTGTTTATATATCCATAACAACATTTGATAATTACAAGATATATAATACAGCAAATTAAGGGATAAATTTTTCTTCTAGGAATACCTGTTGAAATTGTCCATCTCTTAAGTACAATGTCCATTTATTCCCCTTTTAAGCAACTGTGAAGAGGCAAGGCCATATTTCTTTCAATCAGGTTCCTTGAGGTTCTTCATTTGATTTAACGTTATCAAAAGAACCTATGCTTCAAATCATTACTTGTCAGTTTTCATTTGTAAATAGCTGTTGTTCTAGCACTGCATAACCTTGGTCCGACGGCGAAAAGATGGCCATCTGCTAAGAAAACAGCTCGAAATGTTTCCCAATCACCTCAAATTACTTTTCTACCTTTCCTTCAAACAAAAGCCATAGTATTGACGAAAAATTTAAACTGCAATATAATTTCAATAACAACTCGAGTATGTCGCAAATAAATCGCAGACTATGACTACGAAAAGCTTGTTTTCCTATATGTAATTGGCGATGACGTTCGACATTATGAAATTGCGCATTAAATAGTGTTCAACCAGCTCAACTATACCTTTGCAAAATCGCGAAAGATCTGCATTTACACAGTGATTTTCCAAAAAATTACAGATTCTTTTTACTATACTTCCTTTTTTCTTTAAAAGGTTAGCTAAGCCAATTCACATTACGTCGGCTATGAATTCTCCAGAGCAATGGCATGGTTTAAGGTGGCCCGCCGCTATTTTCTTTTCTAGAAAATGTTGTTTGACCTTAAAAATCTGGTAATATCTTATTTTATCCGCACTAAGATATTATGCCTTATCAAATCTTAAATTTTGTTATTCTGAATGCAAAATATCAAAGAAAGCGGTTTACGTTTAATGCCGAAACTTCGACTCAGAAATAGACCTCTCCCATAAATACCCATATACCTTTGTTCAAAGTATATAAGTTTATCGTAATTGGAAACGTGTGGTCTGTCGCCATGTTGGTGCTGCAAGCATATCTGATGGGATTTTAAGAGTCAAAATTCTCCAGCGAAATAGGCGCAGTCAGCATGGTCTGCACGGTCTACGGTCTGCGGTCTGCGGTCTGCGGTCTGCGGTCTGCGGTCTGCGGTCTGCGTTTTAGGATGACCGTGGTCGCATGGACGCGCGTGAAAGCAGTTAATACGATTTGAAATGGATTTTCAACAAATGGATTCTGGATTCATTCTCTGGCGGGATTCTGGATTTCAATGCCCAGTATTCCGGATTCCACAAGCAAAAATTTCATGGATTCCGGAATCCGGATTACCTTACATGGGGCGATACTTCGATTTCTTCTATTATGCATACTCCGAGGTTTAAAAAAGCTACCCGTTGGGTCTGAGATGATAATTCATAAGCTGCGATTAATAGTTGATAAAAAAGCAATATTAAATAGATTAATAATAATATAAATAATAGCAATAATAACAGTAATAATGATAATGGTAATAATAATTCTATTAAATGATAAAAAATTGCGATTGTCTTTGGCCGGCAGAGATATATGCCATGGTCAGTCAATCTGGATTGAAACACCTCAGCAATACAATGGATCAGAACATTAATAAAAATGGCATTTACAACTTATCCTTCTATTGAGTCTTGAAATTGTCGAATAAGTTAAAAAAAATATTGCTCTTTCTTCGACTGCCAGTGTATTTCATTACTGCGAAACATCGACAAATCCTTACTGACTCTTTTGTTATCATGATGACAAACTCGAAGGTTTCCTTGGACAAACGCGCAGTTCTAAACAGACCAGTAAAGCAAGCGTCAACGACACAACCATCTATAGCTTCGTCCGCAGGTGTGAAAAGCTGAGAATGTGGACATCTCATTTGGTGGTATACATGGAAATGCTATTTTGTAGATGCCGCCATCGCTTCAGCCTGATGACGTCATCCAAAAGCTTAATGAGGATACGGAATGGTTACAGTCTGAATTGACTTGGTAATCAATAAATAGTCATAAGATAAGCCTCTAGTCTTTTTATTGCAGATATTAAATAGAGTGTTTAACATTATGTTAGATACAACTTAATGTGTTTGGATAGTGTACAAAGTTAAACGCTCATACGTGCTCTCATTTCATCAAGTTTTTCGACAAGCATTCCATTTTGCCATAGCAAAATTATTACGTTTACCACTGTACGCACCCTTTGTGTAGTGCTTATTTTTTCTTCGTACGAATCGAAAACACTTAGGAAAATTATTAATTTGATTAACTCACACTCTATTAAGACGGTTCTCTCCGTTTATGACAAAAGCATTTGATACTAAGAGCAAAACGTTAAATGTCAATAACAATGCAATCGCTTGTTTTCAAATAATAGTAACTTGAAAGTTAAACAAATCACCAGAAGTGCATATAATTTAAAGAAGATGCTTGGTAAAGTGATACCTCAGTGCTAACTAGTACCACACGACTGATTCATTACCAAACTACAAAATTTTACCAAATTTCATACCGTCGTTAGGAGATCTCTTACTAGGTCTGCCACAAGCAAATTTGCTAAATAGTTTCACAATACAACATGAAATATTGTTGCAAAGTTTGCAAAGTACAGCTGTCTGCATAAACGAGCTGTTTTTCAAGTTGGTTGTTTTTTATTTGTTTGTTTGTTTATTTCTCTTCTGATTTTATCGATTACGGAAGTTCAATTCATATCTATCCAATTTTCCTTATTCTGAAACCGATTAAATTATTTATTATTGGTATTCTTTGAGAATTAATTCATCAGTTTTTTGTACTTTTATTATTATCATTTTGTTAATCAAGGATAAAGCTTTCGCATATTCTTCTAATATATATATGGAGAGAAATTTAACTAACACAAACCTACACTTAGTTTAGCACCGAGAAGTGACAATTATGTACCCTAACGACGGTCACTGGCCCATTTTCCCAATCTCTTAACTGAGGCCTTCTTTGCAACTTCCTCACTTGGTCCTGCATCTTCATTTCCGAGATCTTCAACCCTGGAGTATTTTGCCTTGTCATAAGCGCCCAAGTCAAGAAGTTCCACATATGTCTTAGGAAAAAAGTAACAAATGAGGGTAATACATCAGCTGCAGAGCGCTAAAGTTATAAGTCTAGGATCTGCTAAGTGAGTTTCCTATTTTCTCTCTAAAAATAGAGAAGTTGCAAGTACGTGGGTAGAACTGAGCAGATTTATGGAGACGATCACAATCGCCGTAAATATCAGAAGGAGCCAACAAGTTGAAATACTTCTAAATGGCCTGACAGGCTAGAAAATGTCTCTTACCAGAAGTATAAATGGTCTCAGCTGAAGCTTTTATAGAGCGAACGGAAATAAAACCAAAGCTACTAAGTATTGCTACCAACACATGGGGGAAAGGTAAGGAGTTTGAAAAGTTTTCGAGACTTTAAAAAGCATAAAATTTTGGGAAGTTGTCAATTCTAGAAACAAACCTCTTCACGAATGTATTTGTCCATTCTTTGTCGCAGGTTTTCAAAAGGAGGACGGAAGTCAGGGTTACGATTCCAGCACCTTTTCATGATATCATACCTGAAATTTAACAAGGATGATCTACTCTTAACTACTCTTTTATAGATTGTGCAAAGAATACCAATAAGGTCCTCCTACAGGAACCTTTTCTTAAAAATAGTATAGGCAATGGTTCAGGTTTGTCCTTTTATTGAAAATAGTATAGGCAATGATTCAGGTTTGTTCTGGGGCGTCGAACATATCGCACTACTTCACTCGCTCTGATGTTTTTCAAATACATTTTAATGTCATAATTGTCCACGCTGCACCTCGCTGAATGCGGTATGCTCCTGGTTCACATTCACATAACAGAAACCTACTGATATGATTGTAGTCCAGTTGCTTTATTGCAAAGATTTCAGCAATGAGAACGGTAAATGTGTCGTCATAGATCTTAGGTTATTTTTAGGAAGACGTTGATATTATGCTAAAAAAGTGCAACTCACACTTTGTTATCAACATGATCGGGCTTTGGCATCTGATATCCCTTTGTGACCTCTGCAACCACCATGCCTTCTGACCATCCGTCGTACGGAATTCCTCCTGTCAATGCATAAGGACAAGTACATGTCACATTTCTTAATATATCAACTCTACAGTGACCGTGTCACAACTAAGTTACAGGACGGAACATTACGTAAGAACTAAAGAATTAGCTTAAAGAATTTTGCAGGGATAAATGGCCAAGAAGTAAGTAATAACAAATCTTATTAAAATAATAATAACAAAAATAGCATTACTTCTATAGCGCTTGCGCATTGCTGTTCTAAGCGTTAAATGTATTGACTGAACATAGTTTGGCTTACCAAGGGTAACTATCTCATAAAGAACGATACCATAGGACCACCTAACGAGAGCATATCAGAAAGATTCCACAGTTAATCGCTGAGTGAATTTTGTACTAGAAATGATAAAGAAAAATCCAAAGGTAATCAGTTTGTTAGGTTGTTGGATTAATATACATATCTATACATACACATCACTCAAGGTGGAAAGTCCAGCAAGTTCTCCCAGCAGAATCTCTGGTGCAGTCCATTTGATTGGCAAACATCCCTGGAGAAACAACCAATAAACGTTTGCCGTATAAAACTTATGTCCCTTTTTTTTCAAAGCCATCTTTAAAAAAATATGAAGCTGCATGCATAACGTAAATATGTTAAAATGAGAAAAGAAAACTACATTTCTCGTTCCCATATAGGTCAATCCAATGTTGGCCTTCGTAAAGCTGTCACGCAAAACAGAAAACATAACTCCTTTCGCGAGACTTTCTACAAAAAACGTAAATGAAATTGACATATCCCGATGCCCAGGCCAGAGTACTTATTCTGTTTATTTCGAACTCTGTTTTGTTTTGCTTCTTTCTTTTAATTCAAAGTGAGCTATGAAACCCTGTTGGTAGTCGAGGTACACTAACTTTCTGCAGAGAATATTCTTACGCTTACAACTTGTTTCCAGAAAAACCCTGCACTGTTGCAACAAAAAAGTGTTTTCTACCTTTTTGGCATTTCCATGGCCATACTTGAAGCTTTGATATGCCATACCAAAGTCCGTCACTTTGCAAACATAGTTTTTATCAAGGAGAATGTTTCGAGCTGCCAGGTCACGATGGATGATCTATCAGAAGATAAGGAGCCAGAATACAAAAGCTAAGAAACGATAGGTTTATATAGTACAGCGGAGAATCAAACGTCTGAATACGTTCGAACGAAAAAGGGCTCAAACTAAGTCAGCCCTATATAATGATTTAATGCTGACAAAACCAACATTTCTACTTTTTTTATTAAAAGCAGTGACCTGCTAATGTCAACAAAAAGCATCATGGCTAAAAAAGGTCTTAGAGGTTTTATCTAAATTCAAAAGCACTCAAATATGTTGGCCAAAATCCGAACTATTAAAAAATAAAAGTTTAAATCTTTGAAAGATTTTTCTGAGTTAGAATTGACATGCGAAAAGTATTCCACTTACCCCTCGCGATCCAAGGAACACCATACCGGCGGCGATTTGTTTGGCAAACATCACAAGATCGTAGTTGGTCAAATCCTGGGCTCTTCCCTCACCAAGATAATAGCGATCCCTCACTCCTCGACATTTTCTCAGGTAACCAAGGAGGTCACCACATGGCAGGTACTCCATGATGAGTATTGGGTGAACTTAAGCGACGTAAAACAAAAGAAAAAGTAAATAAACCCCATGTCAAGGCTCCTTACTGTATATATATACAAAAAAAAAAAATTCCGGATGACTTTCTTCATAAAGCAGTTTAGCCTACACGTTACCTACCCTCAACAGAATTTACTTTCAAAAATTTGCCATAGGTTAAAGGGAGAAAGCCGGTTAGCCCATTTAACGAGATTTCAGGCTATCCGTCCGAGATCTTAGTGAACTGTCGATGGATACATGCTCTTGGAGAAAACCGTCTGGTTGCCACACAAAGAAGACAAACTTCGTTCCATTAGCATTTTATTTACGGAACTCATGTTAAGAGGTCCGAAGAGGGTTCATTCAGCATTTGTACTATCGTTAATAAAATATACCTAGAAAAGATGCTTTACGCTTAGTACTTACTTTCTGTCGTAATGCAGCCCATGAACTTTACAATGTTTGGCGGAACGTTTTCACCGATAAGTTTCCCCAGCTCAATTTCCCTCATCAGACATATCCTTCCTTCCTCTCCAGCAGTGGCTACAACAAAAGTATACATTCATTGAGACACATTCTGATTAATAAATTTCTTCCACGCAAGTTCAAGCCAGAAAGATTCGGAAGAGTTACAAACCTCGCATATTCCTATAACCGTTTGGATGATAATTTTCGCAGCTAGCAGATTGCCTAACTCTCAGACCTCAGCCACGGCTGAGTTGACTATGAGTATAGAGGCCGAATCGAAACCAGTTGAGGTTTGAATCTTATCGATAGTTCTTGCCTCTCTTTAGTTTTACCATCACTGCAGATGCTTCTCACCTTTCGTTCGGTAAATGTCTTTTGCCAGCGAAAAGCACCGTATAGTCAGTCTGTTAGACTGCCTTCTTCAACACGGGATAATCAGTCACTGGTAAGGGGAGAATAGGTCCAAAGGAAGGAAAAGACCCTACTGGATTCAGCAGCGGATCTAGAGGGAGGAACCAACGTATCCGCAACACCCCCCTCCGGGGGAAAAAGGAATTATTGCAGGATCACTTTTATGAGCAAACTGGTTGATTATCTTCTTTGTTTCTTTGCTCCTTCCCCCGCCTTCTCTTTTTTTTGGACCCTTCTTCCTTCCCCCCCCCCTTCCCCAAATAAAACATTTTTATAACCACCCCTGAGATCAACATATTTATCAATAAAACAAATCGAAGGAGGCTAACGCGTGAAACATTTAGCGGCCACTGTCCGATTTCCAGGTTGTCCATTTGGTGAACTCAGGAGAGCTCTCCACACGGCTCCGAACGCCCCTCGTCCAATGACATCTTGTAGCAGCACACGGTTAACCGCAACCTCCCACTTATCTACTTCTGCATTCGATGGCTCCATCTGGATTGCCTGCTCTTGGTCAGGACTAAATATAGGAAATAAACATTGTATACTTGCAGATAAAAAGAAAAGAGAAATCAGAGGGTAAAAAAAATTGATTTGCCAGGATAACTTGATTGGCGAGATAATCTCTCTTGCCGATAGTGAGAAAACAATGTTTCTACTAAACCAGGAACATAAATTATTACAAAACATATTAGCAATTATTGTTATTTAAGTACACTTTGTCAATCGGATGAAGTTCAACATTACCTTTGTTTGTTAAAATCAAACAAGAAACAGTCGGTTTTAAAATCAGAAATTTTACGCGCATTTCAATTTTTTTTTCAAAGTATTTAATCTATGAACTAATCTAACTGAAAATAGATGGAAGATACTAATGAGATAAAAAAAATTAAACAAAGGAACTAATGAAGCTGATTCTAACAACACTTGATAATTGTTAATAATACATCATACACACGATAAGCACGATAATAGTAAAGTCACTGCGATATGATTTTTGTTATCGTCATCATGGCAATGGTGTAGTTTTTTTTTCTTTTTTCGATGAATTTGATGAATAAAAGGTAAAATAGTTGACTTACAGAGCTATAGCTGCAATTCCAAATGATGAATTAAAGAGGATAAAGAAGGTAAAACTTTGTATTAATTTATAAAATCGAATATCCCGATAAAATTTCTGTACAATGGCAGTATAATTTGAATTTGGACAAATTAGGAGTGACGTGATATTTGCTGAATTTATAATTGTTATCAAAGCATACAGATGTGAAGAAACTCTACAATCAGCATTTTTTGGCCGAACACGGGTAATTCTTATAAAAGTATCTCTATTCTTAGACTTATAGATTGGTGTTCCTTAGCAGACATGTTAAATAAGTTTAAACATTTCCTTATTTTACTTTCAGTCAAAGAAATCTGAAATAACACAGAAAAATGGACGTCACCTGTCCTTCGACGCTTGCAGAAATACCAGGCAATTAGCGAGATGACAGTCGCTGCCGCCACTGATCCACCAATGTAATACCACAAAGCGTTGAAACTTTGCATAGCTCGTGGCACTTGCTCAGCTAATCGTGTAAGATAAATATATGGCCATTAGACAAATCTCGACGGTAGTAAAAGTAACATAAAGATTTAGCCAAGCCTAAAAGCGGAGCTCGCATTTTTTTTCCCGCACGTCTCAAGGGCACAACGCGTTACCCCGGCCAGGATTAGAACCCGGGTAGTTCGACTAAGAGCCCAGTGCACTGACCACTGGACTACTAGACAAAGCCGTGGCGCTAGTGTGCCCGCGGTACAGTTGAACACGCATGTTAAAAGTAGCACGGTCGTACGGTCGTACATCCAAATTTTTTCGGCTTGATGGGTTATTACTATTTTGTATAATTATGGGGCTACGCTCTGCGAGCTCTGCTACTGATAAAATTCAAGTTTTACACCATTATCGTGTATCAATCTTTGCTCTTTCGGATGGTGAGTCTTCATCTTTTTTCCAAGTTACATTTATTGTTTCACCAATGAAAATTTTTCATAAGATCATGACTCCTTTGTTCCTTGGTCTTCGATATTTTTAAAGGAAACGGGTGAAAAGAGAGAAAAAAATAGGTCTATTTAAATTTGGCTTAAACTTCAAAACCAAACGCTTTGTTAAGCTACAAGCTTGATTAATGACATAAACTACAATATGGAATTTACCTGTGACATCGATCCAGAAAGAATATTTTGCTTCGCCATAATCATTTCTAGCAGTACATTCATAATAGCCTTTATCTTTAAGCGTCGCTTGTCTAATAACCAAGAAGTTGTTTTTTTCTAATTAGCACTCCATCCTTGGTCCAGTTAACAGATACTTGTGGATCACCTCTCAAATAACACTCTTTTTTAAATGTGGAGTCAAATGTAACGATGACATTTCTAGCCTCATTACGAACACGGGGTGGAACTGCAAAATAAGCACGTAAACACAAATTACAAAATTTAGAAGCCGCCCAACCTCCCTCCCCGCAAAAAGAAAAAATAATTATTAATAGCAATAGTAAATAACAATAAAAAAGAAGGAAAAGAAGACAATGAGCCACTTTTTTATCATATCAAACAAATCCTTCCAAAAACCACATCAGTCAGGCTATATTACTAACTTAGCCATGAAATCATCAAATTGTTAGAGTGAGAACAAAGGAACAATTGTAAAGACTTTCCAGTTCTTCGCAATAAATAACTAGTGAAGCACTCTGAAAAAATTATTCATTCAGGACCTGTTCCTCACTGGTGAATCAGTCGCAGATAATAGCTGAAAGCCCTTGCATTTTTTTAAAGTTTCCGATAGTTTTCTATAATTACCTTTACCCTTAGCTCAGACCCAGACACCTTAATCTTGAGTCGGACCCACTGACTATTGATCCGCACTCCGTAGACATATCAAATGCATGATTGAATTATAATACAGTTGTGAGCTTTACAAACACACCCTTTACAGAAATGTTAATGCCTTTTCTAGAATTGCCTGCTTCATTCTCTGCCCTACAAGTGTACCACCCTTCGTCCTCCTTTGTTATCTCAGAAAAGAAGAGAGACAAACTCTGTCCTTGCAATGTATTATTCTTTAGCCAGGTGATCCGTGGTTCAGGCCGACCCGCCATAACTTTACACGTCAAGTTTACACTGTTTCCTTCTACGATGAGATTGCTTGCTCCAGAAATATCCACTTTTGGTTGAACTAAAAGGTAAATAAATAACATATTATTGGAAAATCGGAGGTATTCCTATATCATTTGCATTAAACGCATTAGACACCGTAACTAAATGAACATTTGATGATGACAGTAGCGCTTCATATGAAGTATAATCGTTTGTCAGATCGCGAACCTTTCGAACTTCGTATCGAGGTCTACATACTCCTATTATCTCGGACCACCAGTTTACGTAAGACAGAAGGCGCAGCCATGGGGAGTCTGGTCTCCGCCGTTATTGCTAATCTCCACATATAGAGTTATAGGAGCAATCAATAACCTTATCATCTTACCAGCGAAGGATCTCGAAACACTATGTTTATGACACATTCACAATCTTGGTTCGCGAAAACGCTGATAGCTTCCTACAGCATTTGCAGAACCGAAAGCATTCCATTCACTTCATTGATGTTACAAATAGTAACAACACACCCGCCATCTATGGCACTGCATCTTTAAAACAAGAGCCCGTGGTTTACAAGATTCCATGTGAGTGCGGCAAAGTTTAGATCGGCGGAACAGGCAGACCTATGGAAGTAAGGTTAAACGAGCAATATGGCAGATCGAGAAACGACATGCCAAGACAAAGGCCTCTGCAGTTTCAGAAGACACCTGGAAACCACCTGCTCTGGACTGAAGTAGAGTATATTGATAGTGATCCTATTACTTTAAAACGCAGGGTAAAAGAGGCCATCCACATGAGACTTTGCCTGTTACAGCATAAATTGGACATTGGGATAGACATCCCAGAAACATGGATGCTGACTACAAGAAACACAAAAACAGGATAACTTTGCGACAGTGAACTTCGGAAGAACATTTGGTCAAAGCGTGCCAATCGAAACCTATGTGGGATTCCAGCGAATCGCAGCCAAACAGAGAGTTTCATAAGGTCATGCATATCTACCGACCTTATAGCACGAAGAAGACACAAGATGCCGTCAAAAAGTCGCGATCCATATCCAAAGTGACTTCATGGCGAGATAAACGATTATATTGCATTCAGAGAGTGAATTTGTCACCAAGACCAACCGAAGTCGATTTAAGCACATTACCAGTTTGGAGAGAAACTATAAACTTCATCAAAGAGCACTTACTTTGAGTTATGACGAGGAAACTACACTGTTGATAAATAACTTGAGTATTATTTTTTAACATGACACCCTACTTGCAAACAACTAAAATCAACGAACACATCCACGATAAAATGTCGCCTCACATATCTGCGAATATGGACAGCGAAAAGGTTTTAAATTGAGTAAATTAAATTAATTACATTTGAAAAACTGACTTTATGACTTTCTATCTATTATCCCATTGGTCACTCACTTATAACTGACACTCGAATGTCTTTATCTTTGCTTGTGACCCTCTTTACTCCTTTAGTTTGTTTCATAGTACAGGTATAATTTCCATCGTCTTCAGGCCGTACAGAGTCAATATGCAGGCTACCGTCGGATACTTGAGTGAATCGTTCCGAGTTTAAGGACTTTCCTCCTTCCTTACTCCAAGAAATCTGTGGATTTGGTTTTCCATTAGCACTACAGCTTATAATGCCAGACTTGTTCGCCATAACAGTTTGTCGGTTCAACGTCTTCTCAGTAAATCTTGCTGTCGAAAGGAGTAATGAAAAGTACTAATATCATAGCTACTCTTTTGAAAGGTCAGAGGTGTACTTGTCTTACATGACATTGTCATGCATGTTAAGCTTATTTCTGCAATATAAAAGATTTGTTTTCATACCATTAATGTAGACAATATAATATTGAACATATTCCAATCTCTGGCATTCATATATTCCTCCATCAGACAGTTGCACATTATCGATGAACAAATCACCATTCTCGACAGCCCTGACCCTTTCAGAAGTAGAGTTTGTTATTTCAAGCTTTCGCCCATTGATGACCCATCTAGCATAATTGGTTTTATTGTGTATAGAGCAGTGAAGCTTTTCGCTGCTACCAATATCAAAATAGAGTCTGCCTCTTTTCGACACTTTCTTGTTCTCTGCAAAGTTTAGAAGATGTTGTCAAAATAAGTAAAATTTTTTGTAACTAACACTACAAGAAGAGATAGAAAAGATGAATATATTTACCTGTACTAAAGCCTAACTTGAGAATTTTTTTAACTTTGTCGTACTTAAAACTAAGTCACATTACTCCAAACAAAGTCGTGTCAGCCATTAGTAAAGTAATGAAACTTTTGAAAAGAATTATATCGCATCCAAGAAAGGTTATGTAACCCATTAAAAAAAATTAGGTAACCCTCAACTGAAGTCAGGTGATCTTATGAGAAGTCATATTACCTTCATGAAAGTCATGTAAACCCTAGCTAGCGTCATTTCATCTCAAGACCAAGCTGAATCATCTATGAGGAGGGTAAGTTCCTCAAGAAACTGTGATGCTGCGTCGGTGGGGGAGTATAACACCCGCCACTGATGACGAAGGGCTAACACTCGAAATTCAGCTTTGAAACTCTTTACGGGGGCAAGTTTACATTATAAACTCTGTTAATAAAATCAAAATCATCTAAGTCATTTTTACCCTAAACTAAGTCATGTCATCCCCAGTCGAAGTCATCTCGCTATCTTAAGCGTAAAATCTGCGAACAGATATATGCTTGTCCGCGAGCAGAATACTTTAGCAGAATGTTTTTAGAAATGGTCTTCTGGTCATCTGTGTATCTCAATTTACTATGATTTCTCTCTACTTTAGAGGGTCAATGAGAAGAAGAAAGGCAACCACGAAAACCAGAATAACTAATCAGACCTAAAAAGCTAGTTGCTTACTTGGTTGACACAACGCTTGAGAACCCATGTCATCCAAATGACATTGAAGTGGAATATTTAACCTTCCATCAATGCGATCGCATGATGCAAGTTGAAACTCTTCTCCGGTGCAAGAGACATCGGACATTGCAGAAGGTATTCCCTTAGCCTTTACGTCTGACCCAATGAACTCCGCTAAAGCCTCTTCAAAGCCAAGTTGACGACAAATAACTTTGACATCATTAAAGTCCCATTCATTCCTACATATCTTTGCCCATTTCCCCTCGTAAAACACTTCCACTCTTCCTCCATACTCCACATTTGCGCCATTCAAGCGAACAGGAACTTATGAAATTACAAAAAGTTCAATCCGTTAAGATGGAAAACACTAATTATCAAGAATCAAGAATGCCTATAAATCACGAATTGATAAATAGTTCATGCCAGTCTAAGTGTTTTGTTTTAAGGGAAATTCTGCATGCAAATTATTCAGAATTCGAACGTTGGCCGCATCGTTCGTTGTCTAATGTGGTTCACAACATTTATATAGTTTCCTTGCTGAAATGTTTTACGACAAACCTCTTTTACATTGCTTCGTGACTGTGTTTTAAATTGTAAAACTGGATTTTTCTTCAAAAATTTTGGAACATTCAAGACGTGTTTTCTTTGCCTGGAAGCGTTTACTTTAGGAGAACACAAAAGTGTGATTTACATTTTAAACTAGAGAGTCATTTTTAAAGCATTTCTCTCGGAATAATCAAGAAAAAGGCGTTTAGTTAAGTATAAGTAGTGTGAAAAATTGTGAAATTCCCTAGTTGCACGAAAGAGAGAGAGAAAAGGAAATAAGAAGGATGCAATAGTTTGAAGGAAACTTAGTGAAGAGTTTGGAGGTTATGAAGTTCATGAAACCCAAATGCATAACTGTGCAGCTAGGTTCTTCTTTCGACAGTAATTCAACTATAATCGTCTAAGGGTGTAAACAGTAGAAACCAGCTAGATTTTTAGCCATATATACCTTTTTAGAACCTAAAAGATACCCGAAGATGAACAATCATTGATCTCGCAAAAGCTTTCATATCTGGAGAGTAAGTAAATCTATCAAGTTACCATCTTTGGAGATCATGTGGATATTACATGAGTGCAATTCACTATTACCTTTGCAAAATTGTTGCTTCTTTTCCGAATTGTTTTGACATGTGGTGGGAATGGTACAGTTGTAGTGGGTGGACATCTCGGAAGCATTGCCACGTTCTGCGTACCATGTGCCATTAGCATAGACACCGTTGTTATAGTAGCCCATGGCCATGCAGGTTAAATTTTCATCTGCTTCATCCCATTCACTGGTACAAAGCTTTTGCCAGCTCTTGTTTGAGAATACCTTTATTGTACCGACAGATGGGTTCTTCTCTGTTTCAGAACGCAGGGCCAATTCTTTAAATATTAAAAAAAATTCATAAAGGTAACAATAAACAGCGTAAACTACTTCAGCATAGGTAAATTCTTCTGCTGATGATGTCTCCATATAATTACCCATTAAGATTTCTTTTCAGTTTATGGTGGAAGAATTTCCTATTTCGCTAACATGATTTTCTTTACCAGCAGGTCAATGCCAAAACGTTATTTAGTAACTGAGGCCCTCGCATTTTTAAACATGTTTCTTGTCATTAGATGATAGTTAGCATTACCGGATTAGCTAAAAAAGTGTTGCTTACGGGCAGTCCAACGAAATTGGTAGTCGCCATTGCGCAGATAGTGCAGACTTCTGACAGAGTGACCAGAAACATCAGCAAAAACTTATGCCAATAATTAAATACCTATATTGTAGTACTAATGATAGTGGAGATTTGTTTTATTTCTTTCAAGAAAAGTATGGTGAATTCCGTAGATGTACAGAGTTTGTTCATTCATGAGGGATTTCTGACTTATAACGAACTCCTTACTTTTAATAATTTGTGCATTTAACATATTTGGCCTGGATGATTATGTGATTAAAGTTCAAACTCAGCAGTTCCATTCATTTGTTGTTATTCCAACTTTTATTCCTGAATTTTCTCAGTTTTGTTTCAAAATAGAAGGTTTTATCCACTGAAATCAGAAAGGCTGCAATTTGTATGTTACCTTCTTGGCAACTGGACATGTTGCTACATTCTCTCAGCTGTGCTCCGGTCCCATCGCATGCGCAGTGTCTCCAACCATGTGCTAGTTGTAAATCAATACATTCTCTCTTTCTTGTTTGTATACCACCAACTGGCTTGGTACAGTTACTCCAAGAGTTCCACTCACTCCAGCCACAATCCATTAACAATGCTGTAAACAAAAACATTTGATGAACAGCCATATTTCTAACAATCAGGTTCCTTGAAATTCTTCATTTGATTTGACGGTATCAAAAGAACTTATGCTTCAAGTAATTACTTGTCATTTTTCATTTGTAAATAGCTGTTGGACTAAAAAGTTGTTCTAGCACTGCATAACCTTGGTCCGACTGCGAAAAGATGGCCATCTGCCAAGAAAACAGCTCGAAAATGTTTCCCAATCATCTCAAATTACTTTTCTAACTTTTCTTTAAACAAAAACCATAGTATTGACGAAAAATTTAAACTGCAATATAATTTCAATAACACCTCGAGTATGTCGCAAATAAATCGCAGACTATGACTACGAAAAGCTTGTTTTTTCTATATGTAATTAGCGATGACGTTCGACATTATGAAATTGCGCATTAAACGGTGTTCAACCAACTCAACTATACCTTTGCAAAATCACGAAAGATCTGCAATTACACAGTGATTTTCCAAAAAATAACAGATTCTTTTTTCTATACTTCCTTTTTTCTTTAAGAGGTTAGCCAAGCCAATTCACATTACGTCGGCTATGAATTCTCCAGAGCAATGGCTATAAAGGTTTAAGGTGGCCCACCGCTATTTTCTTTTCTAGAAAATGTTTTTTGACCCTGCAAATCTGATAATATCTTATTTTATCCGCACTGAGATATGATGCGTTATAAAATCTTAAATTTTGTTATTCTGAATGCCAAATATCTAAGAAAGCGGTTAACGTTTAAATGCCGAAACTTCGGACCTTTAAAACGCGGACCTTTTTTAAACTGTGAGTTGCATATGATTAAGGTGTATACATCTTTTCCTTACCCTTAGTAACGTTGGAACCGTTTCCAATTATTGGACACCACGTGACGAAATTTTACGGGGCTATTTCGAGCTCACGTTACCTAGCAAAACCAAATCGCAGGCCCAAGTTTTTCGAGCATATGAAGTTTAGCCCCACGTGGCAAGATGTAGCCCAGATGTAATTTGCGTGGGCAGCGACGCTGATTTAGAGTTAAGGAATGTGCTGTGTGGACGAAAGAAAAATGATTACCAGGATCTTCACAAGACAGCCCAACGAACTCTACTGTAAAGAAAGTGCTGCAAGCTAAAATCGAACTTTACTAGGAAATGAGATTTTTGAATCGGAGTATAAGACTGATTAATAGCTAGTAGGGAACTCATTGTCAAATTCGATTGGGCTATAGGTCATGAATGATCTTGTCAGTGTCTCGCGAGCTGTAACAGTCGAAATTAGAGACCTTAAGATCGAGGTTTGGCCATCTTACCGCAAACGCTAAACCGCGGTTTGCAGTTAGCGGTTTCACGTTAGCCGTCTGCCCATATTTGGGACTTAAGATCCGCGTGTGATAGCACTGGTGAATTATGCCTTGTCAATCTTTCTCGGCATCCGCGCCCCTTTAGTTCAACTCTGTTGCTGTCGGAACTAAAGACTTCACTGAGAATAGTTGCTAATTCATCCCATTCCTGATGCGTTTGTGGCTTTCTGGAAGCAACTTCTTTAGCCAGGGCAATGTCATTTTTAAGGCTTGGCCATCTGAACGGAGCCATCTAGGAAACAAAGAATGCATTAACATATCATCAGAAATCTGCTTTTGTTGTAATTTGTTTATCGTAGTTTAACCATAAAGTAATCTGACTGGCAAATCAGTTCCAACAACAAATAGCCGGCTGCCATGTTTGTTTTCATTCGTTTGTTCACTTCTATTTTAACTGAGAAATCGTCTTCAAAATCACGTTTCTATAAAAAGAATTCGATAATTAATAAGCGAAATAGTTCTAAACAGTAGTATTTCCTCTCAAACGTGGGATTGTGATGTTTTAAGGTGCAAAAAACTTGCGGTAAATCACTTACCTCTAGAGCGTGGTCTTGATGTACAAACGTGAACCTCAAACCGCAAACCTGACGGCAAGGCTCTGGTCACGTGACTTCTTGACGTTCGCGGTTCGCGGGAAATGCCGAAAAACCTCAATCTTAAGGTCTCTATTCTCCAGCGAAATAAGCGTGGTCTGCATGATCTGCACGGTCTGCGGTCTGCGTTTTAGCATGACCGTAGTTGCATGAATGCGCGTGAAAGCAGTTAATACGATTTGAAAGGGATTTTCAACAAATGGATTCTGGATTCATTCTTTAGCGGAATTCTGGATTCCAATGCCCAGTATTCCGGATTCCACAAGCAAAAATTTCATGGATTCCGGAATCCAGATTTCCTTACATAGGGCGATTCGCCGTTGATTCGAAGATAGAACAGTGGGTTTAAACTACCTGTCAACGGCCGAGTCATGTTTAAAAAAGCAGGGCTGACCGTAGATTCTATGAGCTCTGAAAAGAGCTCCCCATCAACACGCTGTATTTCTTTAATGGTGTACATGGCAGAGTTCTAGATTTTTGAGAAGATCTTGTTGTTTCTGTTGCTGCAGCAAACGAATAGTGTTACGATTTACCTGGTGTGATAAACGTTGCCAATGGTTACGTTTCCGAATTCTCTAAATTCTAAAGCTTGCGAAGGCGGTATTGTTCATGCAGTTGTAATTTCAATGCTTAATTGTAGTGGCTTGCGCGCTATTGTTTACGGAGGCAGAGGTTTGCATATACCAATACACTCTCGGGAGTTTTACAAATCGGTCAAACGTGCTCCTCGACGTAAAATTTAGGATGGGCAGAGGTTGCTTCGAAAAAAATCGGTTTTGATAGTACTTCTAAGCCTCGTACGGCCGAGAAAATTTTCATAAGCCCTCCTGAGACATAGAAGTAACTTTTCCATATGCTGACTCTGAAGTTTCGCGAATAGTTCCTCGGATTTTTTAACCTGGAGATCAGCTTCCATACCGAAGAGCATCTAAAATTGCCATTTTTCAAAGAAGTTTCTATAATGGTTATAGAAACCGCAGAAAACAAACTTTAGTATAAATTTGTTCATTAAAACCTCTTCTACAAAATCCATATGATGGTAAATAGCTAAGGCAGTTAGTTTTTTATTAAGAGTGAAAAACGCAGGCGTAAGTGGGCGATTTATAGCCATTTTCTCTATTGTTTCGCTCTCTTTTCTTGAAGGACTGTTCAAATTTACCGCCGATGGACTTAAAAGATGTGTCGCGCCATTCTGCGCGATGGGTGAAAAATGTGTTGGGAGAACATATAAAAAATTGAGAGCCCGTAAAAATAGTTTTGAAAACTGAGGGGAGCACACAAAACAGGAAAAGTGGGTTAGTAGGGAAACTCTACAAACAAAAAGCGGGCTTTAGCCTCAAGTTCTCTCCATTTGCAATCCATTTTACACATGCTTCTTCATTCTTGTTGTCCATGTTACTTGGTCGCTACTTAAGAGTGCTCTTACTAAAGGCTGGTTTTCACTGGCGACGGAGTCAGAGTCGGAGTCGGAGTCGGAGTCGTAGTCAGGGTTGTAAGAGCACTTCCGAGCGATTAAAAACTGAAAATCAGAATCATAAGAAGAGTCATAAGCTCGACAGAACTTGACTCAGAAGAATCAGAACGGTTTCATTTTTTCCGTGGTGAAAACTAGATTGTCACAGTCGCGAGTAGGATCGGAAAAAACAACCAATCACATGCCAGTTCTCAGGCCCTTCCAGTACAGTCTTCCTCCTACGACTCTGACAATTCTTCAAAGGATCGTAAGCGACAGAGTCGTAAGTGGTAACGGTATTTTTCTTCTGATTCTGTCGGTTTGATTTTCACTTGATCGTATCGCTGTTTGCTTATGATTACAAATCCGACTCCGTCTCCGTCGCAAGTGAGAATCAGCTGTAAGGTTTATCAGGACTAAGCGATAAGGAGCATGTCTTCTTTTAATGGAGAGGAAGTTAGTACATAGAAGGTAAATACCAATGCGCAGTTTGATGCACCGAGCACTCGGCCACATTCCCCTCTCTACTTAACAACATTTAGAAGTCCCTTTCAAGTTGAAGTATCATGAGAGCTGATTTTAATGGCAAAGCGCATGAAATTGAAATTAGAAACCACCCGGAAAAGGCTTATAGAAGTAAGCAAATAAGAAAAATATCACTCCCCGATTCTTGTTAAATTTCAGTCCAATTTTTGTCATTAATTTATGCAAATCGTTCTGTGTGACGAGAAGCAAATCAAAGTAACAAAACGTTTTGAACAGCTGATGAGATAACGCGTGGGTTCCAGAAGGAATGGGTTATCCTGTGTTGCTCTTCGGGCTACTGTTGTTTCGAAAATCGCTTTTGGTACGGGTGCGAAACGACTCAACTGACTTGTTACGAATCGACTTTGGTGGTACGAAACGTCTGGTAACCGCTTTATTTTGTTTCTGGAGGAGATAACGTTAGTTTTGTTGCTTACCTTGTCTAATTTCCACAGTTTTTCGCCGGCAATATCCAACGTAGTCATTTTCTGCCTCACAAGTGTAATTTCCAAACTGTGCTGAAGTCAACCCCTTGAGCATTAATGTACAACGAAGTTCTTTTCGTAGTTGAGGATTTATGCATCTGACTCCAACTGATCTATTCTTAGGATCATACCACTGAATATACTTGATCCTTCTCCTAGGATATAGCTCGTCCTTAGACCTTGGCCACGCTATACAAGTCAAATTAAGAGCTTCTCCTACAAATAGTGTGAGACCTGGTGGACTCGAGGGGATCTTTATTTCAGGTATCACTGGACGGCAAAGAGAAAATTCCATCAATAAGTTTATCAGAAAAATTTTGGTTTGATCAGTGAGGATGTAACCTTAATTAAGTTGAGCAAACACACGCAAAAAGAAATACACATGGTTGCCACTAACCAGTCTTGGTGTTACATTTCTTTGTCGTTTCTGCGGATGGAAGGTTGCTTAGAGCACTGGTAACAAGCAATAGCAAGAGACAGTTTCTAGCGTCTCTAAGCCAATGTGTCTCTAGCATTCTGTTCGTTGGACAAGCGTTCAGTTCTTCACACAACAGGTGCCTAAACGTAAAATCGACTACATAAGAAACGAATCGAAGTGATGGGAGGCCGGGAAAGATGGGATAAGATGGGGCAAGAAGTGACGGCAATCTAAGGAACTGAAATTATGAAGGATAAAAACTACGAACACATGAAATCTTCGGGAAAGAAAATGAATTATCATATATCTGTACAACTTAAATACAACTCGTGACGCAACTTGTGATCAACAAATCGATTTTGCTAATCACTCGCATGATTACAAACCGAATTGGACTCCACTCAGTCCTTTTATAATTATTTATCATCACGCGGTCTTTTTGAAGCTCGAATTAACGGCTTATGAGATCATTTAAATCCGGCCCGAGATACGAGGATAGTGGCAGCCAATTCCGCTTTCCATGAGAAAACAATCTCCTCTTTTCCTACTGCATTGTACTTACCAGTGCAAAAGCTAAAAATGATACAGGTCAAAGGTCTTATCGCAGAAACTCGATGTTTGTGACCAAGCGAATACATTGAACTTAAATGACAGCCCGATGGCAAATTAGCGGTCTCATGCAAAACATCATATATTATTACCTTGGAAACCAGTCCTCACAAAACTTTATCAAAATGTAAATTGAAGATGTAAATGAATACTCATGAAAACAACAGGTGAGAGTTTGTCATAAAAGTAGATCGAAGTTAAAAAAAAAATTAAAAGAAGAAGTAAAATTCAGTCACTCACCCTTCGTACTTGCATGTACTGTAATTTTGTCGTTGTTTTTATCTTTGATAAGTGCTAGCAACGTGAGTTCCCTCCTGGAAATCTTACTTGGTTCCTGAAAAAGCTCACATGTTGTTTATTTGAAAAAAGTATTCTGTTTTTCACTAACTACTCAAATTTATGGATGTCCATGACATTGTTGCACATATAATAACAAAAATAAAATGGTAAAGGAGAGGATAAGGGAAACGAATATTCAACCCACCTCCAGTTGTCCTCTTGTCATAGGAGAAACGAAATATGATAATAGGCAACTTTCAGACTTAAGAATAAATGTGAAGGAAACAGATGTTTTTGATGTCATAATTTGAGGGTTTTTTGATCAAATAACATTAAAATAAATAATTTATTAAATCCTAAATAAGGACGAGTAAGGCTATGTTAACAGACCCGTAGAGCCTCTATTGCTGACTGTTAGACATATAAAAAAGTGTGACTAATGGAACCGAAGTTTTAGCGGGTTATAACTGCAATAGAAACTTCTCCATAATCGCTACTAAAGTTTCAACTTACAGAAAATAATCATGATCTCCACGGTGCCAAAAAACTGGTTTTTTGGCAAAAATCCTCTTAAAGGAATTGACTCAAAAACATCTGTAAACACTTTTATGGCTGTGGTAACGTATTTCCTTCTGTCATATGAATGTTAATTTTCCATATCCTTCGACAGCTATGTACCTCAATAAGTACTAGGTTGCAATATTACAAAATAAGGAACACCCATTTTAATGCTGGCTTTGGTTTCTTATTTTTCTGTAAATTAGACGGTTATAGTCCTTATTTATTTCTTCTTTTTTTTTTTGGGAGGGGGGGGGGGATGAGGTAGGGGGGAGAAAAATTATGCATAGTTACTACCCCGCATATAATAAGTTAGACGCGTAATTAAAAAAATGATAATTATTTTAGAGCTTGATCTCTGTCTCAGTTAAACACGTCAATTTTCTCGGGATCGCTAAACACAAATTCATTAATTCTACTAAGCCAAGATCAGACCAATTTGGCAGTTTTATATATTCTTAATCAACATTTTTAGCAGGAATTGGATCACAATACTTATTTGCAAAGTCAAGGAAAGCAATTGGTAAAAATCAGTTGGTGTACTTATCCTACATTAAGTCTGGCTTTCTACTGAGATACGTGAGGTAAATATTAACAAGAAGGCTTGAAATTGACTTTGTGTGATGCAAATATTGCTATTTTTATCTCAATGTGCTTCATAAGGTGTTTACACTAACCCGATATATCAATTATTCCTTTTTTTTCCTTCTTGGCACCAGCGGTTATTTAATGAGGAACGAAATGGAAACATCTTTTCTTATAAGTTCAGACATTTATTACCTCCACAATAAAAAGAGTCTGATAGAACCTTTGAAAAGCAACGTTATGCAGATTGTAAAGAAAAGCCGAGACATTTGGAGGGAACATTGTCCATTATCGTCGCCCAGGAGTTAGCACCTTTACGCCGATAGAATTGACGCAGCCGATCCCAAAATTTTTTTTATTATCAGTACTATTTCTTTATCTAGACAGACATGAAAAGTTTATTTAACTCCATCATGAAGAGTTTATTTAACTCCATTCTTACAGAGAGTCTTTGAGTAATTATGAGGCGCACGTCAAAAATTACGAAGTCGGCAACGAGGACATGGCAAAACGTAAGATCTATAAGCAGAACATCGCCTCAGCACGTGTGTTTTAAGCCTTTGTATATTTCTTAGCCATCCACCGTTAAACAACAACGTGTAAGCACCAAAATTTGCGTGGTCTGAGAACGGGAACCCCGACAGAGAATTATTTACGTTCCATTTGCAACTTAACGCTACTGACATACGCTATACTGAGGTTTAGGAGTGGCACCAGCAATTTCGCGAAATTCTGTCAAAATTATGAATTCATTTTAAAGCGACGTCTTCCTTGTTGTCATCCTGATTGCATAAAGTCCATATTGAATATACGGATCATTCGAAGTTTTTATCTTTAGGGCAGTAGCACGGCCAAAATGGAAGGCCTGGCTGAGAAAAACCCTCACGAGGTTTGATATCATGCGAAAACTGAACTCATTAGTTGTTTTAGTATACAATTTTTAAACAACCTGCCAAAGAAAACACCAAAACTTTAAGAACACGACACGAACGAGGGGTTTGGAAACTAGGTAGACTTTGAACTCGAGATGATAACCCAACATCTGCTGCACATATTGGGTATCATGTCAACTTCACACGCTACGCCATATTGATTGTATACTCACGACCAATTGGACGACACGAAGTCCTGTTACCGAGTTGATTAGAGCTATGACAACATTTTTTTAGAAGCAAACTAGTCATTTCACATGTCGGCTCTGACAAGAGCGATAAGGAACATTCTGGACTTGAATCGGACACGAAATGATTAAAGAATGCTCTGACGGGTTGAATAGTGCTTTGAACGCTTTGAACTTTTGGCAGCCTCTGTTGACTGTTGAGTTGTCTTAACATTGTTACTTTATTTCATCGCACGCCTTCGGGTAATAATAATAAAAATGCAATAAAACTATACAAGGTCCCACCGAGATTTGAACTCGGATCGCTGGATTCAAAGTCCAGAGTGCTAACCATTACACCATGGGACCTTTCTCGAGCATGTGACATTAAAAAACGGTTTGTATCTCGGTCATAAAGGATCTTGAACAGGCATCTTTTGCTTTATTTTATTGACTTTATGAGAATTTTCTAGAGTTTTGACTTATATCTATGGAGGCGCTTTTCTGTTTTCTCTCCCGACAAAATTAAAAAAAAAACTAAATACATTTATATAGCGCCATTTCCATTAATTGTCCATGGCGCTTTACAAAAATTCACCCCCTCCCCCCCTTTGCAGTGGATTCCTTTGAAAAATCCTTGAAATTCAAGTCAAACACTGATGAACATGAAACTTCCCCCTTATAATTTCGATCCGTTGTCCTTCTAACAGGAATTGAGAATAGTTAAACGCATCTGCCGGAGGGGGAGGGGGGGGGGTTTATTTAATGTCACAACATATCCTCTCAGTAATTATAGAAGAGAATATGTAGCAATAGAAAAGGAGAAGTCCGACAAGTGCTGGTACTATTGTTGTGCTGTTCTCTTGCGCTTAATTCTATTATTTCCGAGATTTTAATCTCTTCGGTTTTCACTTTTCAGTCTTGCATCGCGTACATACCCGATTGATGGTTTGTGTGAACAGACTGACTCGTAAGTGCGCACCAGGCAGATTAATTAGAAAGTGTAAAGGTATTTACCATTCGGGTTGTAGCATACGCGGAAAGCACAGTAATTAATTTTGATTTGGTTGGTTATTTACAAATGTAGTCGGGTATGACTATAAAATTATGTACACAATGAGCTGCCTAGCAGTCGGTGTACTTATTAGGCTTAGTTCAGTGATGTGAACCCAGTGCCGTAGTCAGATTCAAAATTCAATTCAAAACATCACGAGATTGTAACGGCTCTGACAGAAAAATCGATGGATTTGGGCTGCCCGCTGCCCGGTGTGGTTTTTCGTCCATTTGAAAAGTTTTAAAACCAAGCCAAACAGGTAACACTGTCCACCCCCCACCGCCTGTCGTTTGGTCACAGAAGACTTAAAGGCACCGAGGCCATCAGGGTCGATTGTATAAACGCCGCTTGTTGTTTTACCAGATTTGTACAGCTCAGCACAGTTCTTCTTAACTGTTGGAAGACATAAATATATTTGCGCGAGAATCGTAAGACTTCGTTGATATCATGACAAGCTTCTCCATTTGTCTCTTACCTTCAGTACAGGTGTGTCGAGATTTAATGAGGGTCTTGTTTTCTTTGATAGAAGCAATGTCGTTTTGCATTTCGAGAAGTGTCTCGTTTATTTCTCTAAGGAGAGTTTCTGTATATTTTCCAGACAAGATTAAAATCCTTTGGACTTCTTTTATCTGAGTCACAATTCCAAACAAATGGAAAGGAAAAATGATAATTTATCGTGAACATACCTTTACATGAAGTGTTGTTTCTCGCTTTGATAATGCTGACATCATTTCTATCGTGCATAAGCTGCTTCTTCATTTCCTGAATAAGTGCTCCGATCTTCTTGTTTGGCGTTCCTGCATGGAGGCTGAAGTAGACGTTTTGACATGGGTTTGTGGGTGAAGAACCGACTGGGGTGCTAGCGCTGTTACCTGGCTTAGCAGACGTTTGACTCACCACGATATAAGGGTCAAGAACAGAAAACTGCGACGAAAATCTGAGAAAACAAGAGTCATCATACTTATTGAATGTTGGCTCTAGTTTAATTGTCGATAACTTGAGGTTGTCACTGACTGGTTAGAATGTAGAAGTAACCCATTTTAGAACAACAAAGTGTGTGCGTCATTGAAATTATTGCGAGAGTTTTTTCGCGTTATACTGCTCTTTTGAGCCCACTGTCAACGTCATCAGTTGAAATTAAGTCACCGGCGGGAAAATTTCCCTCGTCTCCGACTTGAAAACAATGAAGGCATCTTTGGAAAATTTTTGTATGATCTTGTTCTCTCTTTTCCTAATATGATGATTCAGTTTTTTGAGGGTCACACTGATGTCGGTTAGTGTTGACAATTCGTAAAAATACTAACAGTTTGAAAAGTTATGTTCACCTCACCCATGAAATCTGACTAAATTACCTTGCGATTACGATTCATGGCTGATAGCCATTAAGATAAGCATTGTTGTAAACATATCCCCGCATCGATTTCTTTTGGATAACTGACGAACATCCTCCCTTGCAATCGGAAGAGAGAAACAAAACAGTGCCATGATCAATTCAGGTAATTTATCATAATATGCGTCAGAATTTTGAATCATGTTAGTTTATCCAATTGACTTTGAGGTGAATACAACTTATGATTAATCATCGAAATCATGGCGTTAATGGTCTCTTGAATTTCTCATCCTAAAGAAACACAGACTTGAAACCACGCAGATCATATGGATGACTGCATGAGGAAAATGATAAACTGTTGTTTAATATTATCATTCAAATCAGCCGTCACTGCTTTTGGTAAGGTAAGCACTTCAGTTTAAACATTGCCCTAAGCGAGTGGCTTTGTAGAGAGAGGTAATTTTCAGCTTATCAAAATGGATTGATTCAGCTGAGAGACTTGCTGTAGTCGTTGTAACGACTAGAAATTAGGATTTGTTTTTTACCCTTAATATGCATGAAGTAAATATGAGCGCTCTTTGCTATAAATTACTGACTTGAAAGGCTATGGACCTAAAATTAGACATGATTATGGTATGTAACTACTGCCTAAGTAGTGCACATCACTGCGAGGATCACTTTCATTCACGGTATGTAACAATGCTACACGAACTCGTCGTGTTTTCGTGTTCAGAATATTTAATAAGCGTAAACCTAAACAGTGCTTCAAACATTTTTATATTTTTTTGTGAACTGACCGTTGAATCAAGCCCGTCGATTTTTTTTTCATGAAGCCGTTTCATTATCACTGAGTATACAACAATTACACAATTCTTTTTTACAACTCAAAGTTTCAGTCCTTGTTTTTTTTCGCCGATGGAAGAGTGGTTGGTTGCTTGTAAAAGATAAATTAAAAACATCTCGGTGATTCTAAGCAGTTAATACACAAACAGATAAGAATTTTGGTCTTGTTAGTGGCAAAAAAATAGATCTTTTAAAATTACTTATCTCGTGAGTAACCGAAGGCCATAGACTCTCTTTGTCCTTCATTCTGCTTAACGCGATATCCGGTGAGACATTTAGTCTTTTGAAGAAAAAGCTGAGCCGGATTCAGACAAAAAGTATTTCACAGAAGCCAACGGGATAGAAAAATCACCTGTATGCCACGATGAGTGAATATCATAGCTACATCGCTAATTTGCGAGACTAGCTTCAGACGCACATTCTTTTCGTTCACGACTTCCTCTATCCTAATGAATTTGCTTCAAAGAGAGATGAGTAAATGACAAATAAATTTGAGTAAAAATAAAATCAGATCTATTCACGTATTATTCATGTGAGCGCCTCGGTCTTTGTGTCCAAGTGTCTATGTAGCTGCATGCTTGAAGAAATTCACAGTCACCTCTACTTGCGAAACCTTACCTCCGTGTACCCATGCTCCAATTACGTTGAAAATATTCAGATGTCGGCCAGCTTGTTTCAGAGTCCTTATCTCGTTTAACAGCGCGGCTTTCTCAAGTTTGCTTGCATCATCTACATAAAAATGTGGAAAGATGTTAAGTTACACTCCTTCATTTTCCTCAGAGAATGCCGAGTGTAATTAAATGACTTCAGAAGCTTATGATGACATTCAATGGTATCAAAAGCATCTACGTCATCGTATTTACTTACTGATCCCTCCTGACTGTAGGAAAAGTTAAAACTTAAAAAAGATCAGTGCGAATAGAATGAGACTCCTATGTATACCTTTCAACTTTTTTACTGCAACATCAATAATGTTTCCGTTCTTTCCACCACAACGACCTTCGTAAACGATTCCATATTCCCCCTGGCCGAGTACTTCTTCAAGCACTTCGAGATCATCCACGTCTTTTTCGCATTCTTCAAGCGTTATATTAAGAGATGTTAGCATTTGATCGCCATGTTTGCAGCTACCATGCTACTGTCTTGATGCGGCACTTAAGAGGCTGTCTCTCTTATTTCCACCCGGTCAATTTCGCGTCAAATTTTGCCAGAAACTCTGTTAACAGAAAGACTTTACCTAGGAAAGATCTAAATTAGATTTGGTTTGATTCGAAATAATTTTCTGACTGCATTAAGGGCCATAATTATTTCCCAGTCCGTAGGGACCGTCGCAACGTCTCGAAAATTGAAAGATAGGCATATTTTGTAACATTGTAAAATATTTGATTCGCATAGTTAAGCCACAGAATTTATATCAGATTGCTTAAAAAACCTTTCTAGTTTGCCAAGAAAGTTAGAATTTGCCCCCTGAATACATTTTAAAAGGCGAATTTTAGCATATTCTGACCACAAGAAATCGCCATCGGCCGATGGCTGTAAATAACCTTGATTTAGACGTTAAGTTTTGGGATTTGGGACCTGGTTGACGACTCTATCCTATTCAGCCGTTAAGTTTAGACCTTTATAGGCAAAAATATGCAAAAACCCCTGTACATTTTCGATTTTTCAAAAGTTATGACCGTTTGAATCAGCACATGTACGAGCATTCGCGATTTTTTCACCTACACCAAAATCGAACCACTGAAGCAGATTTCGTCATAAATATAGCTTACCTTCGGCGCATCTTGGGTTTATGTGAAATTTCAGATATTCCTCGCTCCCCAAACTGGTGAACTTTATGATAACTCCAAGTTTCAGCGGTCGGCATCTATCGATACTCTTCTTTGACTCGTTGTTGCGAACTAAACTCGAAAACTAAAGCCATGTTTCGCGCTTAATGTCCTGTTGAAACTTTGGATTGCAGCTGCAGTCTCTTCAAGAACCAGTCATAGAACTCCACTTGTAAGTCTATGAGTCGAAGTTTGGGGGCTAAAATTTGGAATTTAAAGCTGAACGATTGCACTATCGCGCACGATAGTGGTCCTCGTTAATCATTGCAGGTGAACCCGCTGACCCTTTATTTTTTCTGGAAGGCCTGCAAGTGTAGTATGGCATGCCAGTGCTTTTTCGAAACCAGAGAGGCTTCAGTCTGTAGCGAGTCTTCCGCGAGGTTGATAAAGCTTTCAGAATGTAGAGGTGATATCAATGATCATCTACAAGCATGTCACTTAGGTCAGCTTAGAGGAACGGTACAAGAATATGAGCTTATCGTTAACAGGTCAGGCTTGCCACACGACCTTTCCCCTGATCAACTTAACGAACTTTGGATCTGCGAAAAGCATAGAGGAAACATAAGTAAAAACTGGCGACCACGTCGCACTTGCCAGTACCCGCTGCACAACGGCCGGCAGCTTAATACTAGAAATGCAGTTCATCTCGACATGTCGAGGGAAATAAACACTATCTTTGTAGAACTCGTTCCAACAGGTTCCCTTGAGTATGATTTTTATGTAAATTCTAGCTTACTAACCAGGTATTGTCCTGAAATGTGGGGCAGGTTTTAAGTCAAGATGATATCTAAACATATATTGAGGTGCGGTAAATGTCAGAATTCAGTATTTTGGAATTTGATTAACATTTGGGCCAAAGCTCGCACGTAAGTGAGTATTAAACAAAACAACTGCTGTGATTTCGTCCCAAGATACGTACCGTGATACCACATAGAGGCCATGTGACAGCTAGTGCAACTTGATAAGTTAAATCATACTTTGACTTGTAACATTGCTCTAAAGCAAACTTGAAATCTACAACCTAAGTTTCCAACACCACAAAATTGTAACGTTAGTCAATTATGTATATAATCGGGAAACAGAGCAACTCCACTGAAAAATGCGTAATACATTGGGTTTTACTACCCGACCTTATCTCTAACATCTACATGTTTACAAAAGCATTTTTTTATGTCATACACGCAAGGCGGATACGAGATAAATAAACTTAGACAGTAATTTGACACCAATGTTTACGCCGATGCAAGATAACATTCCTTCTGTTTTTGACATTTATACATTTACACAAAGCCCTTTTGTGTTATTGATATAAAAGCGAGCATGCATCCATTTTCGTCCTTTTGTCCCTGAATAGTCAGAGTTCAACAACCTTTGCAACACATCCCCTATCCGAAATTTAAGAGAGTACCCCGGGGTATAGGATAACAAAACCTTAAGAGGGCAGCAATGCATCGGTAAAGGAAAGTACATTCCATATGACGTAATTTATATCAAGCACCAAGGTCAAACCTCCCTTCAAACCATGGAATCTCAAGGGTTTTATGATTCTCGTGAAAAGCGTGTGGTCAAGCGTCGTTCAAAGGGAAGCAAGGAAACAGAGAGTACAACGCCATTGTTTGAATGCTCTGTGCTTGGATGTGTTGAAGTGTTCGAAACGTTTTCGCAGCTAGAGCTGCACCTGAACGTTGGAAAGTATACAGTCAGCAGGTTAGGCCAGTATGATGCAATCAAAAGGGACTGGGCCCTTAAGTTCTCATCGCTAGATACCGCTGGTATCGAGTGTTCGAGCTGTTCGTTAGATTCCAGTACACCACTCACTTCTCCCGGGGATACTTCACCCCACTCGTCTCTACGAACAGGATGGGCCGTAAGCAAACCAAGGGGCAGCGTTAGATTTTCAGAGAAGGTAAAAGAATACCTAACGGCACGGTTTACACTTGGAGGAAGAACTGGGCGAAAGGCAGACCCCGCCCAAGTTGCAATGGACATGCGAAATGCGAAAAATGAATCAAATGCACGTTTGTTCACTAGAGAACAGTGGCTGACAAAGAGCCAAGTTCAGAGCTTTTTCTCTCGGCTAGCAGCAATGCGACGAAAAGATCAGGGTGTGATCGGGATATCGCTGGATGAGGAGGAAGATGTCCAATGCGTCCAGGAAGATTCCGAGATATAAGATCTGGTAGACAAAGTTAACAAAGAGATTAAAGTCTCACATCCAATCTGCTACGACGCGTATAACCTCTGTGAACACACTTCAGAAATTCAATGTGGTTTTGTTGAGAGCCTTCTGTAGTGATTTTGAGTCCCTGTAAAATCGAGAGACAAAAAAAAGATCCTCATAGACAAACTTTCGGACGTGATTAGTGATTGTCAATGTGTTTCTCAGTAGACTTATGTAAACGGTGGCTGAAAGTGTAGAATATGCTTTACAGATATAAACTACCTTTGGTTCCGATATCAAGTTCTGACGGCGTTGTTATAGTGTAATTTATTATAATATCTAGTAGTAAGTGAAATGTTTTGATGAAAACGATTAAAAATTTACCAAAAGCAACACTTATAACATCTGTTCATACGAAGCATGTGTCAAAGTTTTTATCAAGTCGGTAGCCGATTTCTCCGGCTATTGACAGGTTGCTGATCTGTGGACACAATCGACGCGGAACCGAGACTGAAGCAAGCTCAGGATATTTGAAATTGATTTATTAATTATATCATATTAAACTCCAGGTAAAAGCATTTATTCTTTTCATCCAAAATTTTCCTCCCCAAATATTACATTGGGATGTAAATTGGGATACAAAACAAAACCGTATGGCACAACGTACAACACAAGTTATCAGCGGTCTTCTCTTTTGTGCGGACCTTTGTGAAAACAGTACAGCATGGAACTGGATCGTCGTGATCTAAATTTAAGCGATTATTTCTTCACTTCAGTAGCCTAAACCTTAATTTCCCCCTCAGCTTCCAGACATGGAGAGTTTATATTCTGATTTTGGAAAAAATTCAGCTCTGTAGCGACGTTAAATGGGTGATTCACCGCGAAATGTGGCCAATTCTGACATTTGTTTTGATACCACGAATCGCTATGGATGCCGCCTACTTTTCGAAGGCAATACCTAGCTATTTGTTGAGGTTATCATGGATTTCACCAATTTGGTTATTAGAAAAATTCTGAAGTGAGTCATGAAGCCGGGCTGCAAAGCGGGTAAGCTGTATTTATGACGAAATCTGTTCCAGTGGTTCGATTTTGGTGTAGGTGAAAAAATCGCGAATACTCGTACATGTGCTGATTCAAACGGTCATAACTTTTGAAAAATCGAAAATGTATAGGGGTTTTTGCATATTTTTGCCTATAAAGGTCTTAAATTAACGGCTGTGTAGGATAGAGTCGTCAACCAGGTCCCAAATCCCAAAACTTAGCGTCTAAATCAAGGTTATCTACGGCTATCGGCCGATGGCGATTTCAAGTGGTCAGAATATGCTAAAATTCGCCTTTTCAAATATATTGAGAGGGCAAATTCTAACTTTCTTGGCAAACTAGACAGGTTTTTAAGCAATCTGATATAAATTCTGTGGCTTAACTATGCGAATCAAATATTTTACAATGTTACAAAATATGCCTATTTTGAAACAAAATCGCTTACCCACAATCTATTTAGGGGAGACGATTTTGTGTCTTCGAGCAGAACTATGAATGAGGATTTCTCACCAATATCAGCGTTTTCTATCTTTAGAAAGTTATGCTCTATTAATCCAGCTAAGGCACAAGGACCGGACGGTTTCCCCGGATGGCTCCTAAAGGAGAATGCGGATCTTTTGGCGCCATCCATCATGGATATCATGAATGCCTCCCTTCGTGAAGGCCGTTTGCCCTTATCTTGGAAAGAGGCAGATATCGTCCCTGTCCCCAAGCAAAGACCTATCCAAGACATCAATAAGCACCTTCGCCCTATCTCCCTTACGCCTATCCTTTCCAAGATGGCAGAAGATTACATTGTTCATGAATTTTATGATACCTGCCGTGTTAAAGAAAATCGACAAAAGACAATATGGGACAATACCTAAATCATGCACTACGCACGCACTTGTTAGCATGATCCAAAACTGACACCTCAGCTCCGATGGGAATTCGGCCGTGATTAGGGTGGTTCTATTTGATTTCCGTAAAGCGTTCGATCTTATTGATCAAAACATCTTAGATTACGATATTCCGAACCACATATTATGCTGGATTGTTGACTTTTTATCGGATAGAAGACAGAGAGTTAAACTAGTCGAGGATTGATTCTCCGAATGGCGTTACATTCCAGCTGGTGTCCCACAGGGGACCAAGCTTGGGCCACGGTTATTTTTAATTATGATTAATGATCTGAATGCAGGAGAAGCAGAGATGTGGAAATATGTGGATGATACCACAATTTCAGAGGTGATAGCTAATGGCCAAGAGAGCTGTATTCAGCAAATCGTAGACGATCTCGCAATACAAGCAAGGGATGAAGGTTTTCAGTTAAACGAAAGGAAATGTAAAGAGCTTAGGATTAGCTTCGCAAAAAACGAACCAGAATTTGATCCTATCTGGGTTAACCGTCAGACCCTTGAGACTGTGAAAAGTATAAAATTATTAGGACTCAATATAAGTAGTGATTTAAAATGGAATGCCCATATGTTAGAGTTAGTTAGGAAGGTTTCTACAAGACTATATTTTCTAAGACAGTTGAAGAGATCGCATGTCGCCACAAAAGAGCTTCTTCTATTTTACATTACATGCATTCGGTGTACTCTGGAGTACGGCAGCCCAGTTTTCCATCGCGCTTTAACAAGTTATTTAAGCGAAGACCTAGAAAGACTTCAAAAACGTGCTATGAAGATTATTTATCCCGAGCTTTCGTATGCCAAGGCTCTGGAAATACCTAGACTTTTAACGCTGTATGATAGAAGAGAGGCAATCGCAGCAAAGTTGTTCAATGAAATATGTGCAAATCAATCTCACAGTCTTCATAAACTACTTCCAAGCAAATACCAACCTGGCTACTATCTGAGAGAACAAAGAACATTTATTCGTCCGAGGTGTAAAACTGAAAGATGCAAGAATAGCTTTCTCTTAAGTTATGTTTATCGTAGGTGATAATTAGATATTAATTTGTTTCTTATTTTACATAGGAATTCGACACATGCTTGTAATTTTGTCATTCTGTAACAGTTTTTAATTAGGAAATTAATTAATGAGTTGTAATTAACTATCTATCTATCTATCTATCTATCTATTTTTCAATCTTCGAGACGTTACAACGGTCCTTATGAACTGGGAAATAATTATGGCCCCTAATGCAGTCAGAAAATTATTTTGAATCAAACCAAATCTAATTTAGTCCTTTCCTAGGTAAAGTCTTTCTGTTGACAGAGTTTCAGGCAAAATTACTTTTGACGCGAAATTGACCTGGTGGAAATAAGAGAGACAGCCTCTTAAATGACCACTGCGTGAGTTTAACTACTTTTCTGCCTGGTGTTTTTGATCAAAGATGGGATTTGTGAAATTTTTTCTCCAACCTCTGGTGGAGTAGGAATCTTGCTTCCCTCTAAGCGCATCGAATTGACACTCCCATCGTCTTGTGTGGGGTCTTTTCTCTTTGGTCGCATATTGGTATTTTGCTTTTCATCATCTACCAGCGGAGCGACAACATTTATCACTAAAGGCGCTGAAACGTTCGTATTATGATTCTCATCTTCCGCTATTCCCTCAGCCAAATCGTTGTTGGCCATGCAGATCATATCTTCCTCATCCCTGTTTTCCTGTTATTGAAATGGATAGAATGTCAATATCTTCAACTGATAACAGTTCATGGTCACTAATGACTTGGTAATCGAAATACCCAGTCGTTCAAAACAACAACAAAAAATAGTTTGTTCACCTCCTTGAGTATTCTTTCCGATTTAATTTAGCAGCAATTTAGTTGAAGAAAAAATATCGTTTTGAGAGTTGGACAAAGTTAATTTTTAACCTTTTCCACCATAACATCAGTATGCATATTCCCCTTATTGCTCCCCATACATTCCCTTAGGTGCTGATGAGGAGAATTTGTTTCATAATCCAGAGCTTCTCGAATTAGAGACCATTTCCCTTATTCTCATTACCTTAATGTGTGATTTGCGGGTGATATTGTTAGGAGAAGTTAGATGCTAGTCACTCCTAGGGGTTAAACAATCTATGAAAAATACCTGGTTATTTGGTCTTGCACGTCGATAGAGAAACGCCATGGTGCACCCGCACATGATTGTCATTATGATGCCACCAAATACACTAAGCGCAGTAATCAAGGAGACTGAACGATGCCGATCTTTTCTCGATGACGCTGTTGCTGGATACATCAAATAAAAAAAGAGGAAAAATCGCATACAGTGAGAGTCGGCAAACTTGAGAAATTTTTAATTACTTATCGTTCGTGTGAAATTTCATACTGAGCTATGTTACATAATTGCCCCTCACGGAAATTGAACGTAAAGTTACAAACTGTACCAATCTGCGACCTCATCTAGATGCTTAATGGACAAGAACGCATATTTCGATGGTGTTTCTCCAGCGCTGCTCTTTGTAACACAATTATATTTGCCGTCGTCTTCTTCTTTTACTCCTCCTAGTGACAGCTGGTTTTGCATGATGTTTTTGTCATCTAGTAAAAATTGGAATGACTCTTGAAGTTGGGTTTGAGTTTGCAGCATTCAAATTATTTTCTTGACCCATGTGATATTTGGCTTCGGAAGACCAGCGGCAGAACAGTTAAAAGTTACATTGGAACCGAAAAAAAACAGTTTTGTAGGGGCCAGCTACGCTTAGCGAAAATAAATACGACACAACAAATTGTATGCGTTCAGATTCCTTGTATTCTTGTAAACAACGATTTACATTCGAGGACCTATTTGGCGACGATTCGATGTTGCTGCTTCTTACAGGATTGCCTCAAAATCCTTTGTTAAAAACTAAACTTAACAAAAAACGGCAAAAAAACCACAAACAACGCCCAAGCAATGTACATGGTGTGAGAAACTGAAACCCTAGGTATATTGTTAGCGGCGCAATGGTGTGTAAGTACACGATTCAACGAATTATACACGCTCTTTGCCAGATTCTTTACTTTCTCTCTCGGCACACGGAGAAAACTTCAGTTCTTTTCCACATCCATTGTTGACACGGTGTGCTGCCTCTCTAACAAAACTAACGAAATCCAAATACGCAGCTCGACCTTTGCCCTTGATGAGATCTCCTGCTTTATTGACCCACTTCCTTTTAAGACATCCCCACCGAACTTTATTAACTCTACTTTTGGTAGGGATGGACCTTGCTTGATCCCTTGTGCAATTGCAGCTTCTGACTGCTGTGCAGAGGTCAGTGACGAAGGAGAGAGGTACGGGTACTGCATTTGCAAAGGTGGGTCTGCTGTGAAACAAACGCTGGGTAGACTTCAGTTGCTGTTGCAGTTAGACTTGTTCTTGGGGCACAGTAATAAGCGGGTGTTGACTGGAAAATCGCTGGTGATAAACTCGCAATAGAGTACAATGGTGGCTGAATTGCGTCAAGTGCAGGTGTTGTAGTTAGTTAAGGAGAGTCTCGAGTCACAGAGCTAACTAAGGAGTGAGATTCCCTCCTGAAGCTGACGCCAGTGACCAAAATTGGACACAGATGGGGGCCTCTTTTTCTTCTGTCTTCTTTTACTCCCTCCATTCATTCTTCATACCTGGCAACGGTTTCTTCTACTTCTGTTTTCCAACCCCTGGGCTTGTAATCAAGTCTTGCACGACATTTCGACGTTTCCACGGTTCTCCTAAATGTCCAGCTCTCCGACGCCCAGCATGAACAGCTCTCTCTCGGTGTTGACTTCCTCTTCATTCAAAATCTCGCTCGGTGCTTTCTTCCTAGTTTCCATAATTGAACCTCGAAGATATTCGCTAACAGAAGTTAAATCCACATAGCCTAAAGATGGCTAACGATGGCTATACATCCAAATTTCCACCGCTCTCGTCGCTCCTAAACGCGTTGACTTCTGACAATTTATTCGGCAACTTGTCGAGTTACTATACGTGCGATTCTTCAAACACAACTTTTACCTTCGAATTACTGGCGGATTTTCTTTCCTTTTTGCCGGTCAGCTGATATCGAACCACTCTTGTGAACAGATCTTGACATATGAACTCTAATTTTGAATTATGTAGGGGCCAGCTACGCTTGGCGTAAATAAATACGACACAACAACCTGTATGCGTCCAGATTTCCTATATTCTTGTAAACAACGATTTGAAATACGAGAAACTATCCGGCGACGATTCGAAGTTAGTGCTTCTTAAAAGATAGCCTCTAAATCCTTAGCTTAAAACTAACCTTGACAAAAAACGGCAAAAAAACTTCAAACGAGGCCTAGGCAACGCACATTGCGTGGAAAACTGCGCCCTAGGTATATTGTTAGCGGCGCTATAGAATGTAAGTAAATTCAACGAATCACACAAGTTTGGTTCACCGGATCCTCAACAATCCTCGCCCAGTTGTCTGAAAGCAAAGATGTGAAAGAAGTACGGGAAACAAATAAAAAATGTTGATACCCGGTGAGAGGAAAGAAAGGGAAATACTGTGCATTATTTGAGTATATTTAAAAATTGCCTAAATTAAAAAAATCTAAAGCACATTCCCTTTTGCCAAAGTTTCTTTCATCCCTTTCCAAAGAAAAAATGGTCGTTCCATGATAAAACCTGATGTCAAGTTAAGAAGTAATATACAGCATACGTCTCACCTAAATCTTCTATGGACAAGAAAGCCGGGTTGGATGCTTTTTCTCCCACAGTATTATTTGCAACGCAGTGATATTTTCCTTCATCTTTCTTCTTTGCATCTTCTATTACCAGTTGGCTATGAATTTGTTTGTCGTCCAGGGCAGTCTTAATGTATTTTATTCTTGGGTTGGACTGTATAGCAAGTGGATCGTTGTCCTTTATCCATGTGATGGATGGCATGGGAGAACCTTTGGCGGTGCAGTTTAAAGTTACGTTGAAACCAGCAACGACGGTTTGGTTCTTTGGATCCTCGAGAGTCTCCGGTGCCAGGAAAGCTGACACCGACAATCCCAGATGACAGTAAAAATATGTTAGTAGAACATAAAAAAGGAGTAAGAGGAATGAAGAGAAATACCGTGCATTATTTAAGGATTTTCAAATTTAAAAAGAGAACTTAATTTTGTGAATTCTAAAACTCTTTCCCTTTAACCAAAATTTCTTTAAAGTTTTTTTCATCATTCTCTAAAGGTAAAAATGGTCGTTCTATGAGAAAACCTGATGTCAAGTTAAGAAGAAATATACAGCATACGTCTCACCTAAATCCTCTATGGACAAGAAAGCCGGGTTGGATGCTTTTTCTCCCATAGTATTATTTGCAACGCAGTGATATTTTCCTTCATCTTTCTTCTTTGCATCTTCTATTACCAGTTGGCTATGAATTTGTTTGTCGTCCAGGGCAGTCTTAACGTATTTTATTCTTGGGTTGGACTGTATAGCAAGTGGATCGTTGTTCTTTATCCATGTGATGGATGGCATGGGAGAACCTTTGGCGGTGCAGTTTAAAGTTACGTTGAAACCAGCAACGACGGTTTGGTTCTTTGGATCCTCGACAGTCTCTGGTGGCAGGAAAGCTGACACCGACAATTCCAGATGACAGTAAAAATTGTGTTAGGGAACATAAAAAAAGGAGTAAGAGAAATGAAAGAGAAATACCGTGCATTATTTAAGGATTTTCAAATTTAAAAAGAGAACTTAATTTTTGTGAATTCTAAAACTGTTTCCCTTGGACCAAATTTCTTTAAAGTTTCTTTCATCCCTTTACAAACAAAAAAATGGTCCTTCCGTTATTAAACCTGGTGCCAAGTTAAGAAGTAATATACAGCATACGTCTCACCTAAATCCTCGATGGACAAGAAAGCCGGGTTGGATGCTTTTGTCTCCCACAGTATTATTTGCAACGCAGTGATATTTTCCTTCATCTTTCTTCTTTGCATCTGCTATTACCAGTTGGCTATGAATTTGTTTGTCGTCCAGGGCAGTCTTAATGTATTTTATTCTTGGGTTGGACTGTATAGCAAGTGGATCGTTGTCCTTATCCATGTGATGGATGGCATGGGAGAACCTTTGGCGGTGCAGTTTAAAGTTACGTTGAAACCAGCAACGACGGTTTGGTTCTTTGGATCCTCGAGAGTCTCCGGTGCCAGGAAAGCTGACACCGACAATCCCAGATTACAGTAAAAAATATGTTAGTAGAACATAAAAAGGAGTAAGAGGAATGAAGAGAAATACCGTGCATTATTTTAAGGATTTTCAAATTTAAAAAGAGAACTTAAATTTTGTGAATTCTAAAACTCTTTCCCTTTAACCAAAATTTCTTTAAAGTTTTTTTCATCATTCTCTAAAGGTAAAAATGGTCGTTCTATGAGAAAACCTGATGTCAAGTTAAGAAGAAATATACAGCATACGTCTCACCTAAATCCTCTATGGACAAGAAAGCGGGGTTGGATTCTTTTTCTCCCATAGTATTATTTGCAACGCAGTGATATTTTCCTTCATCTTTCTTCTTTGCATCTTCTATTACCAGTTTGGCTTATGAAATTTGTTTGTCGTCCCAGGGCAGTCTTAACGTATTTTATTCTTGGGTTGGACTAGTATAGCAAAAAAAGTGGATCGTTTGTGCGTTATCCATGTGATGGATGGCATGGAGACCCTTTGGCGTGCAGTTTAAAGTTACGTTGAAACCAGCAACGACGGATTTGGTTCTTTGGAATCCTCTGGACAGTCTCTGGTGGTCAGGAAAGCTGACACCGACCAATTCCAGATGACAGTAAAATTGTGTTAAGGGGAACATAAAAAAAGGAGTAAGAGAAATGAAAGAAGAAATACCGTGCATTTATTTTAAGGATTTTTCAAATTTAAAAAGAGAACTTAATTTTTTGTGAATTCTAAAACTTGTTTCCCTTGGACCAAAATTTCTTAAGTAATTCTTTCATCCCTTTACAAAACAAAAAAATGGTCCTTCCGTTATTAAACCTGTGCCAAGTTCGAAGTAATATACAGCATACGTCTCCACCTACATCCTCGATGGACAAGAAAGCCGGGTTGGATGCTTTTTCTCCCACAGTATTATTTGCAACGCAGTGATATTTTCCATTCATCTTTCTTCCTTTGGCATCTGCTATTACCAGTTTGCTATGATTGTGTTTTGTCGTCCAGGGCAGTTCTTAATGTATTTTTATTCTTGGGTTGGACTGTATAGCAAGTGGAGCGTTGTCCTTTATATCCATGTGATGGGATGGCATGGGAGAACCTTTGGCGGTGCAGTTTAAAAAGTTACGTTGAAACCAGCAACGCACGGTTTGGTTCTTTGGATCCTCGCAGAGTCTCCGGTGCCAGGAAAGCTGACACCGGACAATCCCAATGACAGTAAAAAAATATGTTAGTAAGAACATAAAAAAAGGAGTAAGAGGCCTGAAGAGAAATACCGTGCATTATTTAAGGATTTTCAAATTTAAAAAGAGAACTTAAATTTGTGAATTCTAAACTCTTTCCCTTTAACCAAAATTTCTTTAAAGTTTTTTTCATCATTCTCTAAAGGGTAAAAATGGTCGTTTCTATGAGAAAACCTGATGTCAAGTTAAGAAGAATATACAGCATAAACGGTTTTTCGCTTCACTCTAACTCCTCTATGGACAAGAAAGCCCCGGGTTGGATGCTTTTTTCTCCCATAGTAATTATTTGCAACTCATGTGATATTTTTCCTTGCATCTTTCTTCTTTGGCATCTTTCTCTTACCATTGGCTATGAATTTGTTTGTCGTCCAGGGCAGTCTTAACGTATTTTATTCTTGGGTTGGACTGTATAGCAGGTGGATCGTTGTTCTTATATCCATGTGATGGATGGCATGGGAGTAACCTTTGCGGTTGCAGTTTAAAAGTTACGTTGAAACCATCAACGACGGTTTGGTTCTTTGGATCCTCGAACAGTCCTCTGGTGGCAGGGAAACTGACACCGACCATTCCATATGACAGTAAAAAATTGTGTTAGGGAACATAAAAA